>NC_079437.1:25997290-26297290 GCF_903798145.1 Danio aesculapii
GTGGGTTAAAGTGTAAGGCATGGTCAACAGCGAAAATATAAATGTAATTACAAAAATTAATTACATGCAGGTATTAAATTAAGCATGAGTACAATGTAAAAACATGTATTTAAACAATAACTACATGGTAACAAATTATTAATTTCAGTGTAAGTACATATTAGTTAAGGCCACTTAATATAAAGTGGGAACAGTTTTTATTTTCTGTTGGATTCGGGTCAAGTGATTGCCTGGGCCATACTAGCAGCTTTATTTTATTCCTAAAAGCAGAAGTCTGTGTTTGGAATCATTGTCTTGCCAAAATAATTCCCCTGGTTTCATCTTCATCATCCTGGTAATGTAGATGTTGGGATTTAAGCAGCTAATATTCATTAACACTGATGAGAGGCAGGGTTGTTTTCTAAAATAAGAGAGATTTCAGATGCTGTCTGGGCTTTCCGTGCCTTTTTAAACCTCCCTTTCTTCATGTGTTCAAAGCATTTCCCCTTCATTTAATTTTATTACAAATAATTTCATATCTAAACTAATTAGTTGTGTCTTCTTTGCAT
The DNA here is from genome assembly GCF_903798145.1 of Danio aesculapii. Taxonomy (NCBI): domain Eukaryota; kingdom Metazoa; phylum Chordata; class Actinopteri; order Cypriniformes; family Danionidae; genus Danio; species Danio aesculapii. The sequence continues at coordinate 25,997,839 of NC_079437.1, forward strand.
GTATGGTATCAGGCCAACAAGTAAAAATCAAATGCAAAGCTAATGAAAAATAAGCACATTTAAATACAAAAATAGAATAGAAAAAAATAGAACTATACAGCAGAAATGTACTGCTTCTTTGTTTTGGCATGACACATTCGCACGTAACCCATCTCGTGTAACAGCAATAGCTGCTTTTGCACTTAAAGAGACAGTGAAAGGAAAACAGTCTCTGGCTTCTCAGAAACAAGAAGCCACTAAGACAGGAAACAGCTGCCAAACAGTCAAGGACACAAATGTAAAGTGTAGAACGGTCAGTGGTGCTGTTTCTGAAGATCTCCAATAACCTATGAGATGTAAAAAGCAGTAGGCAGTGATGCTGGACAGCACACTGATGAACCCCCAACCTCATTCATGACGTCTGTACGAAAAATAAGTCGTTCATTCTTAGAACGGAAGGAACACAATGAGAACAATCACCTGCTCGTGGTCGCACAGATGTGTTATTGCACTCTGAACCACTCTTCAAAGAATGCCTGCAAGGATTCAAAGAACCCAGCTTTACTGTTTCGATACATGATACGACCAACCAGTTTCTGAACTGTGACTCTCTGAAGGTGTGTGGTAGCACAGGAGTTAACAAACATCTCTCCACAAAGAAAAAAAGGACCACAGCAGGTCACAGTGACACGGTGCAAAGAACATGCATCTTGCTTCTAGCAGAGAAGTGGAGCGCTCCACAGGACACCGCATTCGCAAAAAATAAAAAATAAACCATCTGTGGTCTGCCTGTGGTCACAGACCTAATGAATTCCATTCAAAGTGCAATCTACACTGCGCTGTTTACGAGAAAGATCTGGCAGATATGGCAGGTGATGATCTCACTTTCTGAGACAGATAAAAAAAAACATAATAATCAATGTGCAGAATTTATTAAAACCTGGTTGTCTGAGATGGATTGCATCTATCAGACATGCGTGACATCATCATTTATGCACGCCGCATTGATGCAACATTTACCCCAGCCGACCAAAAAGACCAAGTAGCATTTGCATAAAAGCCTAAAATGTGACAACCTCTTTAACTTCCAGAAACGGGTCACTAAAGCATGCCGCCAGGCTGCAGGTGTGATTCCAGCAAACTGCGTCGCAGGTGTGTGTGTGTGCGTGCGCTTTTATACACGTGCACCTTGCTCACAGTGCAGTATGTAAATCATATAATGAGAAAACAGGGGAAGCTTCTAATATGGTGGTGGTTTTGCCCTTCATCTCTGCACTACATAAACTTCATACTTCCTGTCATCTGCGCAAGGACCTGTTTGAAATCCAGATCTACACAGTCGTCTTCTGCCTAGTCCCTTCTGTGCTCATACCTGTGGCTTGTGGTGAAGGAACATCATGTGATGCGTGTATGCGTGTGTGCGTGTATGTTTGGTTGTCAGAGCGCTGCTGGTAACACATAGGTACCAGCAGCTATTTCGCAGGCTTTACGGGAAAGAGAGAAAGTAGGTTAGAGGCAGTGCGGTTGATGGTGTGAGGCAAAACGCTCAACATCAGAGCAACGAGAGCCACAGTAAAAGGCAGAACAGAACTCTGCTTTTACATAAGGATTTCCATTGGCTTCCCAACAAAGCACTTTATGACACGCCAAAACAAGCCTGTGCATAATTATTGTGCAAATTTTATTTTATTTTTTTCATTTTTGGAATAAATTCTGAAATAATAAATAAAAATTATTTTGCAAAAAAAGCAAGATAAAATGGAAGTTGTGCCATTTCAGAGCAATAATTCTGAGCAACAATTCTTTATTGCCAGTAGTGTTAATGCTTTTAAAAAATACATTGCATTCCTCGGTTACTTTGGAGCGACTGCTAAATAAAACCAAAGTATATTTAATAAATAAAAATCATTTTGAAAGAGAAAGCAAGATAAAAAAGGAAGTTGTGTCAGTTCAGAGCAATAACTCTGAGCAATAATTCTTTATTGCCAGTAGTGTTGTTGCTTTTGAAGGATGGATTTCTCATGCATTCCTCAGTTATGTCACTTTGGAGCAACTGCTAAATGACACCAAAGTAAATTTAATTTTTTTGTCTCAATTATTTTGTAATTAACAAAATCAGTTACTAAAGAAAGACTAAAGAAAGTGTTGACTCGCATATTAAAAACATATTCAAACGTTAAAATCTAGATAACGCATCCATTTCTTTTGTGGAAGAGATTTGTTCAAAGATGTTAAATGCATATAGGCTGAAAGAGAAAAGCAGCTAAGAATATTAGCTGAAAAATGCTATGCTACACCACACTGCTAGTAGTATGAGGTGGTTTCACTCTCCCTCCAGCCATAGTCAATGCATGATGTAAAATGGCTTTCACACTGGATGTGGAAAGCACTACGCTATGAGATCCATTCATTGCTTGTACTGCATATAGGGAGATTTGTCGCCACATCAATCAAACCACAAGAGCTGTAGTAGAGTGCATAATCAACCAGTAATAATAATAATAATAATAATAATAATAATAACTAGCTTGTTCAAAATAACAATTGTCTCGATCAAAGTTAAAAATAGCTAAACAGTCCATTCTGTACTGCACACACACATTATAACAAGCTCACTCAAACAATGCATTTACAATTACGCTACTGTGATGTAATGGCATCGCTGGTAAAATGACTTGTTCACTATCGGTAAACTTTAATGTCAATAAAATGCATTTTTTTATTGACTTGTGTTTTTCAAAATCAGTGTATTTTACGTTTTGGTTACAAAATCTTGCTAAAATTTTGATAAGAACTACATTGTAGTTCTTTAACCAACACAAATTTCCTTTCGGTGGCAAAGTTTAACATTAACCTTATTTAACAAAGCAATATATAATTCATTATTAAAATGAAGTTTTGGTTTCAGCCCAGAATTTCATTTAGGTGCATCTCTAGACTCTTAACACGCCATCTCTAAAAATACCTAAACAAGCATTCCATTCCACTTAATGAATAGATTAGATAGAAATATAGATTACAGAATGCATCAGTAACAACGTCAAACATTACAAGTAAGATTTTAAATACATATTGGCAGAAAGAGAAAGGCAGCTGAAAATATCAGCTGAAAAAAATGCTATTTTTAAATGCTACACCACACGGCTAGTAGTATTCATCGAGGTGGTTTCATTCTCCCTGAAGTCATAGTCAACGCACAAGTTAAAATGGCTTTCACACTGGACGTGGAAAACACTGCGCTATGAGATCCATTCATTGTTTGTACTGCGCAAATGGAGATTTGTCGCCAGGCCAACCAAACCAAACAGCTGTAGTAGAGTGCACATTCAATTAGCTTGTTCAAGAAAAAAATTGTCTTGAACAAATTTCAAAATCCATTCTGTACTGCACATGGACATCACAAAAGTTCGCTCAAACAATGCAATTACAATTATGCTACTGTGATGTAATGGCATTGCTGGTAACATGACTCGTTCACTTTACGTTTTTGTTACAAAATCTTGCTAAAATTTTGCTAAGACCTACATTGGAGTTCTTTGACCAACACAAATATCCATTAGGTGACAAGGTTTAATATTAACCTTATTTAATAAAACAATATATAATTCATTATTACAATGAATTTGTGGTTTTAGCCCAAAATTTTTAATTCAGTGACTCCCTACACTGTAAAAACCCCATCGCTAAACATGTGTTTAAAGTATATGTTTAACCAGTTAGCTAATTTGTGCTGGATAGCAAATTCATTGGCACCTAAGTCAGTCAATCTGCTAAATTATATAGTTGTCATTTCATCATTAGCCCTTAGCTACTATAACTAACTGAATTTCAAATGTCATATTATCCAATATTGCTCCTTTGGGATGTGCTGAAATAAAATAATCACATCATGGATGTGCAGCAGATACATCTGCAGAAACTCTGTGATGCTCTCCTGTCAATATGGACCAAAAATGTCTGATTATTGTTTCCAGGAATGTGTTAAATCTATGTCACAAAGAATTAATGGATCTGAAATTAGAGGATCTGAAAGCAAAATGCCAGTACTAGCAAGTGCCTAATAAAGTTGCCGTTGAGATGCTATAAACAACAACTGCTGTGCTCACAAAAAAGCAACACAATCCAGGCATTTAAGGCTGCACAGGCTGTTGAGTTTTGCCGATGCAGATGGAGCTTTGTTTACAGTAGCACAGATATGCATGCTGTCAACAGTTTTGTGCAAAGCAAAACAAATGTAGCAGTCAGGAAAATTACTTCATTTCACAGTACTGAACAAAAAATGAGTCACTGATATGGTCCATTTATCATCACAGATCACGTTTAAATGTGTCAATGTAATCATATATTTAACTTAAAGATCTGCAAGGGGCGCTGTAATAATAAACAAATCCTGCAAATGCATTTTTGATTAAATGTCTTCTTTCCTCGAATTGATCTGAAAGTGCAGGTCGCTCTGGTTTAGGGAAGCTGGGTTTGACTGATTACCGTCAATCTTGTCAAAAAGTGTCTAGTAGAGCAGGCTGCGGTTAAGCCTGAGAGGTGAGACACAGAAACAAACCACAGAAGGGGCAGAGAATGGGAAAGAGGAAATGGCTTTTGATAAGACTTACACAAATGAGAAGAGAAACTGTTTCCCTGAAAAGGCAGCTTATTGTATGTCTCGTTTTCTGCTGATGATAAACATACATTTATCAGAATAATAAGGGTGGTGTGCTGATGAAAACCAACTATTACCAGAGACGCGTATTAATAAACATTCTAGGAATCCAATCGTATCTCTGATCATTAACAGTTAATAACACAGGTACATAAGCCTTCTTAGAATGTTTATTAATACGGGTCTCTGGTAATAGAAGATTTTATCTAAATTAAAAATGAAAAAAAGATCAGAAAAAGATAAGAAATGCTTACAACATTTGAAGCAATCTACTTACTTTCTATGCTAGCTTTAGAAAATGGCACAATTTATTTTAAATATTTCACAATTAATTTTTTTAATTACTATTAATATTTCTTATATTTATAATATTTATTAATAATATCTATTTGTTATTAATATTTTCTTCCATAGTATAACTTATAACTTATTTCAATCCATCAGTGGTTGTTTGGATGAAAGCAGATCAAAACATGAGCTTGTTGTAAGATTATTATGATTATTATGATTATTATTATTTTAATAAAACATGCAGGGATGCTCAATAACATGCATTAAAAAAATAATAATATCAAAGGTGCATTCCAAACCGCATACTTATGCACTATTCTACACCATTTTGTAGTATAAATAGTGCAATCACACTAGGTGTGTCCCAAATTGCATACTTATGCACTATTCTCCGCAATTTTGTAGTATAAATAGTGCATTCACACTAGGTGCATCCCAAAACACATACTTATGCACTATTCGACACCATTTAGTAGTATAAATAGTGTACGTAGTACATTCACACTGAAAACTCTAAAAAGAATAAGTGCACTTTAAATACCCGGATGATGAACTTATTTAACTGTTAAAATTAAATGTGAAATATTGGTAAGTTCACGCACTCAACGGCCACTCCTTTGCTCATGTAGCTGAAGGGGCGGACACTTTCAGGATGTTGGATTACTTTATTTCGGATTGTGAAAGCAAAATTCTCCAACGAGAGTGATTATACCGCCTCCTGATGGTAAATGCAGTTATACTCATGGCAGTTATTATTAGGTAGTTTGGTCATTTATTTCATTAATTTGGCAACAGTCAAACATTATCAGGGAAACGGTTTGAATTTCCGCTTAGTAAAACAAGCATTAAGCGTTCGATTTGGGACGACACTACAAACATATACTATGCTGTTGAGTGTGTAAGTGCATAGTACATAGTGCATAAATGCATAGTGTGCCTTTTGGGATGCAGCTACTAAAGTTCTAAAAAGAATAAGTGCACTTTAATTACCCGGATGATGCTCTTATTGAACCGTTAAAATTAAGTGTGGAATGTTGAACACTTCATGCACTTAACGACTGCTGCTTTGCTCACATAGCGGAAGGGGCGGAGCTTTCGGCCACGGATTTTGGATTATTTATTTTATTTCGAACCGTGAAAGCAAAATTCTCCTACGAGAGTGATTATGCGGCCTCCCGATGGTGAATGCGGTTATACTCGTGGCAGGTATTATTTGTCAGTTTGGACATTTATTTCGCTAATTTGGCAACCGTCAAACATCATCTGGGAAACGTTTTGAATTTCCACTTAGTAAAACAACAGTTAGTGTTCCATTTGGGACAACACTACATCTATATACTATGCTGTTGAGTGTGTAAGTGCATAGTACATTGTGGATCCGTGCATAATGAATAGTGTGCCATTTAGGACGCAGCTACTAAAATTCTAAAATAAATAAATAAATGCACTTTAATTATCCGAATGATGCACGTATTCAACCGTTAAAATAAAATGTGAAATGTTAGACACTTCACGCACTCAACCGCCCCTCCTTTGCTCATGTAGCTGAAGGGGCGGAACGTTCACGATGTTGGATTACATTATTTCGGATTGTGAAAGCAAAATTCTCCTGCGAGAGTGATTATACCGCCTCCTGATGGTGAATGCGGTTATACTCATGGTAGGTATTAATAATTTGTCAACCGTCAAATGTTATCTGCTTAGTAAAACCGCTTAGTAAAAAAAACATCAGTGATCCATCTGGGACGACACTACATTCTTAAGTTGCGTCCCAAATGGCACACTATACACTGATGTGCTATATACCATGCACTTACACACTCAACAGCAAAGTATATGAATGTAGTGTCGTCCCAAATGGAACACTAATGGTTGTTTTACTAAGCGGAAATTCAAATAGCTTTTTTCCTGATGACGTTTGACGGTTGCTAAATTAGTGAAATAAATGACCAAACTACCAAATAATACCTGCCATGAGCATAACAGCATTCACCATCGGGAAGCGCTATAATCAATCGTATGAGAATTTAGCTTTCACAATAAAAAAAAAAAATGAAGTAATCCAACATCTGTGGCCGATAGCTCCACCCCTTCCGGTTCAGGAGTAAAGCTGCAGTTGCTGAGTGCGTGAAGTGTCCAACATTTTACACTTCATTTTAACGGTTGAATAAGTGCATCATCCGGGTATTTAAAATTTTATGTAGTTTTTATTTTTAGGGTTTTCAATGTGAATGTACTACTTAAACTATTTATACTACAAAATGGCAAAGAATAGTGCATAAGTGTGCGATTTGGGATGCACCTATATACTATGCTGTTGAGTGTGTAAGTGCATAAGTACATAGTGTATAAGTGCATAGTGTGCCTATTGTGACGGAGCTAAATGCTTTATCACTGCATGCATGCTGACATTTAAATCATGAGTCACTATTCAAACAACTGTATTCTACTGATTATACCAAGGAAATTACATCATGGACTGTTTCCATGGAGCTGATAAGATATTCTGTGCATTTTATTATCTTGATATCTTGTTGAATTATGCAGAACTTGTTCAAAATACAAAACAAAAATAAATCAGCTTAGAATTGACTAATTTCCATATAATTGCACAACTACTTATTCAAATGCTTCTTCCATGATGACGTTCTAATAAGCAGAAACCTACTTTCACTTGCTCGCTCCTAAACAAATCTGACATTTAAGTGTTTTTGTTTGTGCCAGGTACAAGCGAACGTCTCAACCTGGCAAACATTCGGGACGCTTTGATTGCAAAGATTTGCATATGTGCATATGCACGGCCTGGCCCGGATTCTGATATCCAGACAATAGAAGAAGAAAAAACAACATGTTATGCGCTACAGGCTGCAATATACACAATTGAGTCTCACATCCACCTACACGCTGCAGTGATGTCTGCTGTGGAGAAGACTTCAAAACAGCCCATTAACACCACCGATATCGCAGCACTCTTATCTGCCTCTCGTACCTAAGTGTAATTACCCTCTTGAAAATAACAAGGGCGGAAGCAAACCACAAAGACGAATTCTGTTCTCCTCTTCTTCAAACCATCTCATCCACAGACTGGAGCAGCAGCGTTTCACAACTACCTGTTTTCTGAGAAGCTTGTTTTGGGTTTTGATATACATATTAAAAAGGGCACTGACTCAGTACTGCAGAAATCTACTGGCACCTTTAGAGAGATCGACAGATTTGATAATGGTAATTGGACAAGAGTCATTGTAATAATGACACACATTGAACAAACTTTTCTTGAGGTCGAGGAAGGTTTGGGCAGTGACGTGACTAATCTGACACCAAATAAATATCAAATGGTACGTCGATAAAACCCTAACGGCTTATGAAACCAAGAAAGATCAACCATGGGGGTGTAACTGTAAAAAAGAAATGAATGCCATTTACATTAAATGCCCTTTTTACGTACAAAACACAATTGCTTTACACCAGATAATCATGTGGTACTATAACATCCTCAGATGTAAACAAAGTGGTTGCTAGGAAACAAGAATCAGGATTTGTAGAAAGCTTATAAAATATAACATTTACTATAAAATTTCTGATTACTTAAGCAGTCACATAACTGAGGTTAAAGCACGATGCCAAGAAGGCATGAACACTTCGGGTTTTACCAGATATCAGTTTTACCAGGATCAGTTTTAGGCCCTTTGCTGTTTAAAATATACATGCTACCCCTGGGAGACAATATTAGAAGACATGGGATCAGCTTTCACTGCTATGCAGATGATACTCAATTATATATTTCAACTAAACCTGATGAAACGTCTGAACTGTCTAAGCTAACTGAGTGTGTTAAAGATGTTAAAGACTGGTTGACCAACAATTTTCTTCTCTTAAATTCAGACAAAACAGAATTATTACTTATTAGGCGTAAATTCTGTACACAGCAGATCTCACAACTCAACCTGCAATTAGAGAGATACAAAATAAGTATTAGCTCTACTGTACAGCTACTTAACTTTTGGAAATCATATATCCCATGTCACAAAAACTGCCTTCTTAAATCTGAGAAATATCACCAAGTTACGAAGTATGCTATCCATCTCAGATGCAGAAAAGCTAGTTCATGCTTCTATGACTTCTAGACTGGATTACTTTAATGCTCTGTTTGCTGGCAGCCTAGCAGCCTCTATTAATAAACTTCAGCTAGTACAAAATGCAGCTCCCAGAGTTCTTACCAGGTCTAGAAAATATGATCACAACACCCCAATTTTATCCTCCTTACACCGGCTGCCTGTTAAGTTCCATATTGATTATAAAAGATAACTTCTTACCTATAAAAGCTTTAAAAATTACAGCTCCTGTTTATCTAACCAACCTTCTGTCTCCCTACAATCCAACCCACTCTTTAAGATCTCAAAACTCAGGGCATCTGGATTGCTTGGTTTAGGACTTGTAGAGCTGTGTATCGATGGATTTGCTCTTGAGTGTTTAAAACTTAAGCAATGAAATTTAAACCACACTGAACTGAACTAAACTAAACTTTAACTCTGAAATCTGGACTTTACTAGAGCTTCTATGTTAAGCGTCTTTGAAACAATCTATATTGTAAAAGCACTATAGAAATAAACTTGAATTGAATTGAACTATTAAATTAATATTTTTTATTTTCAGTGTAATTATTGTATTTTGATTCATTTATTCATTCAACTTTATTTATAAAGCACTTTACAACCACCGAGCAGCAGACCAAAGTGCTGAACAGTAAAATGAAAATTATAACAGAATAAAAATAATTGTATCACCTTATTCTGATGGTCCCTTTAACGCATTTTGTTGAATTTAAATTACATTTCATCTACATGCCAACTAATTCTCATTAGATTATAAGTAGACTGTTAGGTTGGGGTTAGGGTTAGTGTAAGTCGACATGTACTTGCAAAGTTTCTTATTGTCAGTTAAATGTCTGTTGAAGGAGCAGTATCAGCAGATATTAAGCAGACAGTCTACTAATACTCAAATGAGAAGTAATTAGAATGTAGTCGCAAATAAACTTTCAGTCATCAAAATGTGAAATAGGGACCATACAAATAATGTCTTACCAATATAATAAAAAAAACCACACATAGAACATAGTATACATTTAAAACAATAACTACTGCGCACGTAAGCCATACATATACACTATCTAACAAATATCAGATCAGGTGTCAAAGGCCAAGGAGAAAAGGTAGGTTTTGAGATGTGATTTAAACAAAGACAGCAAAGGGGCCTGTCTAATGTAAAGAGGTAGAGCATTCCATACTTTTGGGGGGCAGCCACCGCAAATGCACGGTCACCTCTAAGCTTACATCTGGTTTTTGGGATTCTAAGAAGCAGCTGATCTGCTGATCTAGGAGCATTCGATGGTATATGGGTGTGTAACAGTTCAAATATACAGTGGGGTAGAATAAATCAATTCTATATTGTACAGGTAGCCAGTGAAGTGAAGATAAAATCAGAGTAATACGATCAAACTTGTAACTCCCTGTTAAAAGACGTGCTGCATCATTTTGCACCAACTGTAGACAGGCCAAAGAAGACCCACTTATCCCTAAATATAGTGAATTACAGTAATCCAGGTAGGTAGTGACGAAGGCATGGATTAAGCTAAATATTATTTATTTAATTAAATTAAATAACATTTATTTAGGGTGATTGCGATATTTTGTTTTTCTGTGGTATATATATATATATATAAACCAGCCCTACCTCCTAATATTAATTACGTTGTTTGTGTTCACTCAAAATGTTCCCGCTTTGCTATTCCTGCCCAACACCAAATAAACAGTCAACAAAGGATCTGATTTACAAGCAGTGTGCATATATGAGAGAAAATGTGTCTGTCAGTGAAATGTGAGCTGTCAGTGAAACTCTCAAGTGCTCAGTCTGTCCACATGCAGTGTGTAGTAGTGTGTAGTAAAGCAATAGTATTAAGTGACTTAAAAAAAAACCTGGCAAACAGACATGGAGAAATTACATTAGTTATTTCAGTTTTGGTTTCTTTTTTTAATTTATTGCCTAGGCCAAGTTATATAAAAGGTAATTTAGATAAGCTTTATTTCCCCCTGAATATTGTTTCAATAAAATGCCACCAACTGACTAAATGGTTTGTCTTATGTCTCTTCTTGTGGGTATCCATCCTCCATGATTATTCACTGTATGCACATTCAAATTAAGAGCCCAACTGACAGAAGTACTCACTGAACTCTTGTGGGCACTCTGCTCAGTGTGTAAGGTGAACACTGACAGGTCTCCATTCAGGATGACATCGGCCAGGGAGTGAACCAGTGGCTGGTAGTGGATGATCAGGAAAACCTAGAGACATTAGACATTATTTGTTGTCACATACATACAGCTCAGAGTATGGGCCATGTTTGTTAGCAGCTATTCATAAAAAGTCACAACAAAAACAAAGCAGTTTTTTATACCTGTGACAGCAGGTAGAGTGACACCTGAGGGTTGATCTTGCGCTCTTCAGACTGGGAAAAGAAATATTGGCATTAACTTGTGGGAAAAAAAACTGGCAGAAATAATTATCACCGTGCTTGGATCACAAACATAAAAATTGCTGTTCAGAAGTTTAAATGTCATTAATTAGTAATATTTATTATTAGTAATATAATACATAGTCAAAAGTTTGGGGTCCGTTTTTTTCATGTTTTTTTAAAGAAAATTATTCTGTTCATCCAGGTGGCATTTATTAAATGTAAAAAAAATGTACATTTTTAAATATTTATTAAGATTTTCAATAACTGCTTTCTTATTGTATGTAGTTACAAATGAAGTTATTATTCCAGTCATTATTGCTTTTTTACTACTACCATTAATAATAATAAAAAATAATAATAATTAATAATAATAATATTAATAAATACTAGGGTAATTTCTGAAGGATCATGTGACTCTGAAGACTGGAGTAATGAAGCCATTTTCAAATGCCACAGTTAAGACTTTCAGACCATTAAATACTGCTTCTTTACAGTCCATTTATGGTTCAATTAATTTATTTTTTTATATATTTTTTAATATATTTAAATGAGTAATATTTGATCATTATCAAAACATTGATCATTATAATAATAATAAGGAAAGTTATTTAAAAGCACCAGATAATCTTATTAAAAGTACTTTTTAAAAGGTCATGTGAAAAAATCACCCCAGGCATTAAAAACATTTTTAAAGGTTTAACAATGTAAAACAGTAGCAGTAGTAGTAGTAGTAGTAGTAGTAGTAGTAGTAGTAATAATAATAATAATAATAATAATAATAATAATAATAATAATAATAATAATATTAACAAATACATAATAATTAAAGCAGCCCCAGTGGGCTTAAAAAAACATTAAAATGTTTTGTATATGTTTAATAGAAATGCATATAGCAAAAGAATGTTATAAAACATATCAAAAGCATTATTACAAACACATTCAAATGAGAAAAATGCATTGTTCATCCCAACACACTTTGGAAGCCATTCACTTTCATGATTAAAAAAAACAAAACAAACTAAAGTAAAATAAAAAAAAACTATTCAATAAAGAAAATCTATATCAAAATAAAAGTTTTGCAATACTGCAGTATATATGTACATACAGTCAAGCCCAAAATTATTCATACCCCTGGCAGGTTCTGACTTAAATTTGGTTTTATTCAACCAGCAAGTTGTTGTTGTTTTTTTACTGGAAATGACACAGGCTTCTCCCGTTCTCTGCTTTTCTTTACATTTGAACAAAAACTCAGAAAAAAAGTCAGAATTTTCCCAGGGTTATGAATAATTTTAGGTTTGTATGTACAGTTAAAGTCAGAATTATTAGCCCCCCCTTTTAATTTTTTTTTCTTTTTTAAATATTTTCCAAATGATGTTTAACAGAGCAAGGAAATTTTCACAGTAAGTCTGATAATATTTTTCCTTCCGGAGAAACTCTTATTTGTTTAATTTCGGCTAGAATAAAAGCAGTTTTTTATTTTTTAAACACTATTTTAAGGTCAAAATTATTAGCCCCTTTAAGCTATTTTTTTGATATTCTACAGAACAAACCATTGTTGTACAATAACTTGCCTAATTACCCTAACCTGCCTAGTTAACCTAATTAACCTAGTTAAACCTTTAAATGGCCCTTTAAGCTGCATAGAAGTGTCTTGAAAAATATCTAGCAAAATATTATTTACTGTCATCATGGCAAAGATAAAATAAAGATAAAAGTCATTAGAAATGATTTATTAAAACTTATGTTTAGAAATGTTTTGAAAAAATCTTGTTTCGGTTAAACAGAAATTGGGGAAAAAATAAAGAGGGGGGCTAATAATTCAGGGAGGCTAATAATTCTGACTTCAACTGTATATACAGGGTTCATATACATTTTTACTACTAAAATTCCATGACTTTTCCGGAACTTTCAAGTATATTTTAATGACATAATGTTTCATATAATGTCTACATTTACATGGTAAATAATAAGAATAACAATAATGTTCAAATGTATTACAGCATATCATAGAACATGCAACAATCTATTTTGTTTAAATTTGTTTTTATATTGATTTTGATAATGCTTACACAGCACTAACCATGTGAGAGCAAGTTTTTGGCCAAGGACAGAAAAGAAGAAAAGACAACTAACCTATATTGAAGGTAGGGCTGCACAATATATCGTTTCAGCATCGATATCACAATGTGTGCATCTGCAATTGCACCTCGTAGGATATGCAAATGTTGGGATTATAGTTTAATATAGAGTTTAATCATAATGGAGTAAAAGTTTATCAACTACATGCATTTTTAAGGAGATAGTTCACTCAAAAATTACTTAAAATTTTCATTGCACCCTTTACTTGTTTCAACTATTTATGAGTTTTCTTTTTTTTAAATGAACACAAAAAATATAATTTAATAACTCCTTTAGTATTGAAACAAGTGAAGTGTGAGTAAATAGTGACTACATTTTAATCTATGAGTAAACTGTCCCTTTAAGGCCTGTGACTGTGTGAACATTTCAAATTTTAAAACATCCGGCCACAACAAATTTTTTGTAACTTTAATAAAGATGAAATAATATACAATCAAGACTATGCAGTGTTAATTATTCAATATCTGTACCTGAATAGTGAATAACTGAAAACTATAATTCACTTTTATCTTTACTATATTTTATTTCTCTATGCTTGTAATTTATTTGTTATATATTATTCGAGACTCACTCCCCTACAAAATCCCCCCAATCAATCCAAATAAACCTGTTAAATCATCTGGTGAAATTTTATTCATATCGCAAAATGTATTACAGAAATACAAAATATGCTAATATCAGATTTTTCCAATATCGCGCAGCCCTAATTCAAGTATACAGATATTTGTTAAACTAATTTTCATGACTTTTCCAAAACTTTGTGGTATTTCTGTTTTTCTAAAACTTTTCCAGGCCTGAAAAATGCCATGTGAAAATTCCATGACTTTTCCAGGTGTTCCATGACGTATGAACCCTGTATATATAATCAATTGATCACTAACAATAGCAAAATGCAGTGTTAGCCTGGATCAAACAACAAGATGCATGCTAGTAGTTTTTTTAGACAAGTGTAGTATTATCCTCACCTGTTCTTGGGTGACCAGTGAATACACATAGAGGGGCAGGAAGAGGCGGTTGAGGAGGTGGTCAGTCAGCACATCATTAAGAAACTCACAATTGATGGTGAGAATGTCGTTCAGATAGTGAAGATGGTCAAGGTGCTCGGCTACCAGATCACTAAGTTTTCCTCTGTTTTTATGCCTAATCAGAATAAGTACAGATAGGAACACAAGCACAGCATTAATCATACTGTATGAAAACAGTACTTAATACATAACATTAGAAAGAGAAGTTATGTTTTGAATTGAGATGGTTTGGTATATGAACCTCACAGTGATAAAATGTGGACTAAAGTGACACCTAGTGGCATGGAGAAGACACAAAATCCATTCTGAATATTATGAAAGCCTTACTCTTCATCAGTCTGCACACACTTGTCCAGCTCAATGACGTGGCTGCCGATAAACCAGACCAAATTGGAGAAGTACGGCACAGCTGTTTTATCCCGGATGTAGTGTAGCATGTGCTGGTTGTCCACTGCAAGGAATGACCAAACACAACAATAGTACTCAGGAACAAACAGAGGGATCAGGAAATAACCAGTGACGTGTTAAAAGTGTAGTATAACTAATAACACAAGGAAGGTACACACGGTAACGACAACTGGCCCTCATAAAGCGTTAATTATAGAGCAATGTGCAGAGTGAATGGTCAGATGATGGAGGGTCAAGTTAAATGATGAAACCAAGCCTGGGTGACTATATTTGATCTTATGCAATAGACAAGTCCTGCATTAAGCATGCTTTGAATGTCTAAAGGCTTACTATGCAGTAAACGAAAGCATATGAAAAGGGTTCTGGCTGGGTGCTTACCGCCCCAAGTCAACTGACCTTTGCATGCTCCACTAATAGAATAAATACAAATATAATGCGGGCCTCTTTATGTTTGACATGTGAGGTTAGAAATCATTTTAAAGTTCATAAATAGAATACAGGTTGATCTTTAGCCAATATACATCCAGAATCTTTTTTGTTTAAGAAATTAAAACACACAAATACAACTGACAAAAATCACAATCAAATACAAAAAAAAGAGGTTGTGAACAAAGGCACCAATAAATAAGTGTATTTGAAACTATTAATAATAAGTGTGTAAATTGTAAACCTACTGAATACACACACAAAAAATACAACTGTTATAAGTAATTCAAGAGAGCATGCAATACGAGTGGCACAAGAAATTCTGAGTTTGACCACTTACATGAGACTGGAATAAGGCACACAGGAGTCACCATAGAAGGAGAGGGGAAGAACAGACAAAGGGTTAAACAGGATGAAGGGACTGAGCTAGTGGAGGTCTGGGCCCTAGAGGCCAAAAGATGAAACCATCACGCCATCTAGTGACTGACGCTAAACCTGCACAACAGAGACTCGGAACCATAAACAGCCTAGAACACCAGACATATCAACGAGCCTCATGAATCTGCCAGGACATGCTAAAGCAAAAGAGAAAGCATACCGCCCAACTGCTTAATCCCCACAATCTAGGCTTGTAACAAGTTGCTTAAAATAATTTCAGTAAATTTATATAGTATGCATGTGATCGGTAGGCCCACACAGAATCTGCAGATTTCTAGCCTATCATTGAGTCTATTTATTTACTAAAGGTGTGTATATTTATATGTATTCAGTAATATTATTGACTTATATGAAAATGTTAATTTGATTTTTTTTACAATACAGTTTGTAAAGTAATATTTCTGTCTTTTAGCAGATATGTTATATGGGAGACTTGCTTTGTTTACCAAATAAGTGGATCTTGATGGATTTGCATTGTCAACATTAAATAAAAGATAAAAAGCTATTTTTTTTTAATTTCATATATCAAGATTTTAGTTACGATAATCCCAAAATCATTCAGCATAAATCCGCAGATTTTTTTTTACAAAATTCTCAGCAGAAATAGCAAAATGTCCACAGATTCTGTCTATCCCTAGTGATCGGTCATAAGAATATCAGTTATACCCCATTTAGACCCAGGAGGTAGGCTCATGCAGCACTTAAAATTGTTTGAATGACACTGCTATTCATCATATAATATACAGATAAATACAAATTTTAAATATTACAAGCGTTACTGCAATAAATATACTAAATTTTAAATGCTTGGGGTCTGTATATTTGGTTTCCATTTAAATACATTTTAATGTATAATTAATTAAATTAATTACTGCTAAGTTTTCTGCAGCCATTATGTCATTTTTATGACCTTTCAAAAAAGAAAAGACATAAATATTATGCATGCAAATTTTGTGCTGCTTCATGTTTCTGTGGAAACCATGGAAAAAATATACTTTGATGAACAGAACATTCAAAAGTGCAAACATTAAATTATGAAAATGTTCTTTTATAAAAGCATATACTGCCAATTGTGACCAACCCAATGCATTACAGAATAAAAGATCATAAATGATTACCAATATTTTTACTAACTATTAATAAAAAAAACACCTACTAATATTGGCACAGATGGGTTTTCATATTTGTCAAAAGACTGAATGATAAGCATCTATATTTATTTTCTAACAACTGACCTTAACAGAACAAGTTTTTTTTTTTATTAAATGCAATGACTTTCAAGCATTTTAAGCGTTTGCAAATATTATTAGTGCCATTTATATGCACATTAACATTACAGACATGCACTGACAGTACTTTGACCTAAAAAAAAAAAAAAAAAAAAAATCAACAATCTACCCAGGGATTGACTAATTATCTAGAAGACAATCCAAACCCCAAAGGCAAGCACAAAGCAGGTAGTAAACATGTCAGTCAATGGAAGGAAGAATTTATGCACAAGCACAAGCCAGAGAAACAGATCAGTGAAAGTCTTTTTTCACCAAATCCATTTGGAACCCCAGTATGGCCGTGCATGTATGTAACGTCAGCAGCGGTTGCTAAATGCAAGTGTGTGTTACTCACGGATGGCAGAGAGCAGCGTCAGCAGCATTGCCCATGCATCACAGGCAAGACAGAGATATTGACGGCAGCTGAATCAGGGCTCTACTCACCTTTGTACACATTGAGTGTGATAGTCCTGACCGCGATCCTGACCATGCTCTCTGGGTGGTTGAAAAACTTAATGGCCTCCGTGTACAGGGCAAAATCATTAGTGTGCTAGAAGCATGGGAGACAGAGAGCGAGGCCGTCAGCGTGGAGGATTAGCTCAGAGAGAGGGGAGCTGCAACTAGTCATGCTAAAAAACCTGAAGCTTTGTTTTCTTATGTGAATTCAAGATGTCTACAGAGAAGAAATGGGAACATAACACCACTAAAATAGTCCCTGAATGCAGTGCTGATGGGTGATAAGTAGGCCCAGAAGGAATCTGTGCGCGCAGAATTCCGCAGATTTTCCAGATTTTTAGCCCATTATTGATTCTGTTTATTCACTTGAGTAAATGTGTGTAAATCTATATTTATTCAGTTTTTAAATTAATTACAGTAATATTATTGACTAATATAAAAATATTCATCTGATTTATGTACAATGCAGTTTGTACAGTAATATTTTCTGTCTTTTAGTAGATATATTACATGAGAGACTTGCTTCGTTTACCAAATGAAGTAAATCTAATTGGATTTGCATTTTAAACATTAAATACAAGTTAAAAAAATATTATTTTTATTTCACATATTTAAGTTTTAGTTATGACACTGCCAAAATAATTCCGCAGAATTTTACCAAAATTCTCTGCAGTAATAGCAAAAGACGTCCGCAGATTCCGTCTGGCCCTAGTGATAAGTAGATTCAAATATGTCTAATTAAAATTCTTGTTACATATAACACACACACACACGCACACACACACACGCACACACACGCACGCACGCACGCACGCACGCGCACACACACACAAAGCAAAGTGTGCTCTCTTTTTTTTAGATATGTAAAATTAGAAACAAGCTTATTTATGTTATATCCAGATTAAATGTGCATTAAAGTTTAACAGATATGCTATATATAGCATGCATTTTATTGATTTTCTTTTACTGTAAAATATAATAGATTTACACTACATTTTTGTTTGTTTACTAATAATCATTAGCAGTATTTTGATTACGAAAACGCCATGAGGTCAAAACAGACTAAAAATAATGCAGCTTATACCTTCCCAATCTTCAATGTTGCACAGCTTAATTTGTCTGTGGAAACCATTACACATTTTTTTCAGTTACATATAACACACACACACACACACACACACACACACACACACACACACACACATACACACACACACGCACGCATATCACACACGCATACAGAAAATGTCCCATCTTTTTTTAGTGATGTAATATTAGAAGTTGAAACAAGTTCATTTTTGTTAAATCCACGTCCACAACTCCCAAATGTTCGCTCAACACTGCATTATCTCATTTAGTTATACTAGGCTGACCTGGCTAATTCACAAGAGAAGTGACATCTCATACACTGTATAATTTTAGTATGCTTGATCTAGTTTAGTACGATTTTTGGATTGATATTTTTCTCTAAAAGGCATATCTAAAAATGATAGCATTTTACAGTTAGGTTACATTTGTTTACATTATTAGTTAACATAAAATTACATTTGAAGCATTTATTAAATACTTCTGAAATCCTTTATAAACAAACACTACTAGCAGTAACACTACTTTATCTACTTACTTTATTTATGAAACTTGGCTTACCTGAATTAAAAACAAACAGCTGTATAAAGCATTCAGAAAGTATTCACAGTGCTTCATTTTTTTTCATATTTTGTCATGTTATAGCCTTTATTTAATTAAAAAATTTATTTAATTTTCCACAAAATTCTACAAACAATACTACATAAAGACATTTGTGTGATATCTTCGCAAATTTAATACTGGATGGCAAATTCAATTGAATAAATACAGAGCCTATACAGTCCTGGCTCGATGACTTTTCTAGAAGCTCTTTATAAAAGCAGAACCCTGAACTGATTTAAGACATTTTGCAAGATATCTTGGCACATTTTCTGCGACAGAATTGTATGAAGGCACATACTGTACCTGGGGAAAGATACAGAAAAAAACAGGACTGAAGAAGTGGGTTCTTCCTAAAATCGGCTGCCAAGCCAAACTAAAGCATAATGACAAGTCTTTTAGAATAGTAAACATAGTTTTCTATGTGGGAACACACACCAGCGGTGCCATTCAGTTTCTGTTTGCATTGCTTAGCAATATATATATAAAAAAATACTAGAGCTGGGTGATTCATTGAAAAGTATTTTGAAATTGACATTCAGAAACTATAATCGATCTAATTTTTTCAGGATGATTTTTCCAATTACTTTTCCTACTGTGTGTGGAGTCATGTGACCCAACTCTGTTAAAGGCTGAGGCTGATTTATACTTCTGCAGCACATCTGATCTCTGGGAAAGTCGGACGATGGACCCCTTCTTGCACCTTATTTTGCAACTTACTGACGATGATTGGAAGCTGCGCCAGAGATGCCTTGAGACGGCATATAATCCATTACATTAAAATCATTATTTACATTAAAATATTTGTTTACAGAAGATGCAACAAATGCACTGTTTAAAATATCATTTACAGAATATGCAAGAGTTATTTTATTTGGAAGAGATACTGCTTATTTTCTACTTTTAATATGAAAAATAAACCATTCATTTTGTTTCCAAAACTTCAAGCTATTTATTTTCACTTTTTTATAAGAAAAAAAGTGACTGTTGGTTTTAGGCAATGTGATTTTTAATTTCAGTTGTTCAACGTTGGTGTTCAAGAAATAATCATAGACAGTAGATAGTGTGTGTGTGTTTCCTTCAATTATTTTAAAATCAAGTAATGCACCCTTCATTTAAAAATCTCTCACATGGGCCGGTATAATAAATGGATAATGGATAAAAATATCAGTTTCGCAGAATTGTCATTACACCTCTAAAATATGCTCTTTTTAAATGGCTGGGTAAAAAGCAAAACCTTTTTTTCCCTTTGAACCCAATATATTTTAGATTGAGAAAAACAAGATATTTTGGAGCAGTAAACATGTCAGGCTAAATAATTCAAATGAATCATTGACTTCTGCTGTATTAATTATAATAAAAAAATAAATTCATAAACAGATTTTTTCCATTTTAAAACAGCATGTTTGGATATCTTTTCTGCTGGAGATACTGCTGCCCTAAAAAAAAAAAAAAAAAAAGATAAAAAATAGATAGATAGATTAAAAAAAAATCGTACACATACCTTAGGATTGGTATTGCAGAAAATTTTGACGGTTTTAAAACCGTGACTTTTCCAAACTGCAGTATACCTTTAAAACGGTTAAGTAAATAAATAAATAAATAATAGTTCATTAATCGCAATTGAGTTCAAAAGTTCAATTAATCGAATTTTAGATTTTAGGCCAAATCACCCAGCCCTACAAAATACACTTTGCGACCCACTTATGGCACAACTTTGTGAAAGTCCCTGAATGTTCCAGCCAGAGCCCAGACTTTAACCTGATCAAACATGTCTGGATTGTAGCGTTATACTCAAAAAGATTTGAAGCTATAATTAGCGACAATTTAAGTGCTTCAACAAACTATCAATAAGGCTATGAATATGTATGTACATGTGATTTGTTTCCTTAAAAACAAAACAAAAAAATCATTTTAAACAAACTACTTTCACATTGTAATTGTGGAGTATTGTTTGTAGGACTTTGCACAACAGATATTTCTTATTGTGGGATAAGGATGTAACAACAAAATGTGGAATAATTGAAGATCTGTAAATCCATTCTAAATGCACTGTATGTTTATTAACTAATGTTGACAAAGACTTACACTATTCTAATCTTTTATGATAAGCATATACTCATTTAAATATTAAAGTATTTGGTCCTTTGTTGAAAAAAGCAAATACAAAAATCTTACCACTAATAACTGCTGAATGCTCAAAAACTAGGGTAACAGCATTTCTGTAGTACAATAAGGCCAATTCAAACCACACCAACAGCTCATGCCTCTCTGACACAACATACACAAAGTGTTGTGAACTGTAGGTGTTGATGTAAAATACTATTCAAATGCATTCTACAAATCGAAATAAATATCATAACCTTACACTGATTTACATAATTCTAACTGTAATTTAACACTAATATAATGTACATTTACATAAAAACAATGCAGCTTCAGATCTCTCATAGAGTGAATCCTTCCATCCAGGCCTTCTCTATTCCTGACACCATCGATTAAGAGCATCAAAGGTGCCACAGAATAAAGAGCACGCGACTGTTAAACACAACCATTTACAGTACACCAATAACTTCCGCCTATACAAAGGAGCCCTGCAACATTTGTCACCTTCAAATCAGCATAAAACACTTTTAAACTTACAACTGGCCTTTTTTTGTCTAAAATGAAACAATGTAATTGCTCAAGTTGTATGAAGTCACAGGAAACATGATTTTACAGTCAAAGTGAGCTGTTAGCTCTTCCTGGAAGAGCTCTGCTCGATCACAATCAAACCAACAAATAAAAGCCCCCCTTCTGCTTTCAGTACATGATCTGTCATTTGAAAAATGAGAGCTGCCCCAGCAAATGCATCTTACCTCATTGTAGAAAAAGTGAACAGTGTGGTTGTTCAGCTTCAAAGACAAAGTCTTCAAAAATGAGATGTAGTACGCCATAATTTCCTCATCGGAGAAGTCAAATTTATGCACAATGATGGAATTAACATGATTATTAGACAGCAAGTAATCTGAAAAAGGAAAATAATGCAATATTGAACGTTCAAGACATTAACATAAAATCATAATGTATTAAACTTGCCCTTTCTCCACGCATTTACTCACACAGAGAGGTCTCATGACTGATGTTCTCGAAAAGAATGTTGAGCGTTTGCAGAAGCTGGACACAAACATACCGTCCAGATTTCTGTCGTAGTATATTGAGGAAAAATGCAAACATGTTCTTCTCCAAAAAGAAGCTACGAAGAAAGAATGATGTATATGTCACTCATTTATAACATGATTTTGTTTTTTGGCATCTTAAAAAAAGAATAACAGAGAGGCAAAACCCACTCAAACACTGAGCTGTCATTCTGATCACCCCAGATGAGAATCTCAGTAATGGAGCGAATAGTTTCCACCAGAAGATTTCTGTTGTGATCAGTCACTGTTGTGTTCTTTGTTAGGACATGGTACATATACCTAAATAAAACATTGTTTAAATGCCAAATGAAATGTCATATTATCCCAACACCTTACATATTAACATATCATAAACATTTTTTTCATATTAGAAAACAACATTAAATAATATGTTCAAAACTACAGTATCCTAACATAGTATAGAATAACATTAACTTACTGTACAGTGGCCACTATTAATATTATGTCACAACAATCTTGCTAACGTTAGATAGCTCACTTGATTTTGACAAGTCCGCTGCTTCACACACAAACGCGTGCTTGATTTAATCTTTCAAATAATTATGCAAGTAGAAATGAAACGTTTCCATTTAACTAATGACTTTCCACACCAATGGCAAACACTGGCTCGATAATACAGCTTTAACTCTAACGTACGGGCTAGCGAACTAGCTGCAAATTATCCATAACAACTTACTTCAAGTGGTCCAAAGAATGAATGTTTTTAGACTTCCCCTGTCCTCCGACCCAGCTTCTTGACCGCCCAAACATTTTCGGTTGCTTTTATTTCGCAAACACAATGTTTTCAGCCCAATTTGCTAAGCGTACGAATCCATATCCGCCGCAGTGAAGGCCCCAGAAACCTCACATGAAAACATACCTGCCGACCTATCGCTCATGACAGCCCAGCTCACGTTATCTAGGGATTTGTAGTTTATCTTGGTACTGACTAGCACGCATTCACATCTCACCACCACAACACCACGCACTCCATCTCCCAGAGTTCCTTGCGCAGGCAACTGTTTTGGTGAAGTCATGAGAAAGCGCCGATTGTTTTTGTTTTTCACACGTTATAAAGCTTCGCCGAGCATTCGGATGATTTATATTTCTGAATGTTCAGCATTTTAACAAGGACTCGGGATATTTGTGTCCCAATGTCACAGAGCAGCGCGTGGCCTTGGAACATTCAAGCATGCTTTCCTTCACTAACTTATGTGCTGTATAGTGGAAACATACGTGTGTGTTGAACGGATTGCAGGGGGAATTCTGCTGAAAAGGGAGTTGCACCGCTGCTTCATTTGACGAAGACGAATGGATTCACACTTCACTACTACATTGTTTCATATAAAGTGCGATTAAATGCCTTTAATGTGTCTGTTTTGCTCTTTGAAACTGAAGTCTATGTTTTGGAGTCTATGACAAACTCCGTTTACTTTCAGTTAGATTCGGTGGAATCGCTAATCGACGAGCTTCCATATATGTATTATCTCGGCCTGTTTTTTGTCAACGTCTTAATCCTCTATTATGCCTTTTTAATGGAGTACATAGTTCTTAATGTAGGGATAGTGTTCTTGCCAGAGGATATGGACCAGGCTCTCGTGGATTTGGGCGTTCTCTCTGACCCAGCCTCTATTCCCTATGACACAGACACTGAACTGGATGTTTTTGAGGGATATCTGGAATAGACTAACGTTACTATGACTGGCAATCCCAGCCGAAGCTGCTATGGGCAAGGTGTCGTTTGGTTAAAGGAGAACCATGGTCAAAGGGAACTACACGTTGCATTAAAAGATGCTGCAGTGGTCAGTTAATATAAAAAATGAATGTCATGAATAAGTAAGTCATGTTAAATATATATTTATATGATTAATACAAATTCGGGAACAAATCTACATTGTGTCTTGTCTTCACAGGCTGTTCAGACTGGGAGAACTGACCTGCCATCGTGCCACATGGAGTGTTTTACCAGGAACAGAAGCTGAGCGGACCCTGTGCTTTTCCATGGAGCAGCCAGTCAGTATTTCTTCAGAGCTCAAATTCAGGCACTAACCACTACTGTGGATATAAATATTACATTAGCCTATTTATTTTTAGCTTGGCATCAGTCGGGCAGGATTCTGTGTCGATGTGACCTCATAGACAGGCGCCCTTAAACGTGGTCTGCCATGGCATGTTTTCTTTCCCTTTAATACCATTTAAATGAGCAATACGTCATGACACAAACAGGTCACCTGAATCAGTGTTTTAGTTTCTACGAGACTCCTTTAGGATCCACATATTTGTGACAAAATGAATTATTTGGCTACTGTTCAGTTACCAGTTCAGAATATATTTAATAAATGATTACTTTGACTTTCCATGTGTGTGTCATATTTGACTTTCAAATCTCTAGTGCCTAATAATAGAAAGTCACTGTGCTAGCTTCACTTTTTCTAAATGAAAACCTACACTGTCATCTATCTATCTATCTATCTATCTATCTATCTATCTATCTATCTATCTATCTATCTGTCCGTCCGTCCGTCCGTCTTCCTCATGGTAATAACAGCAATATCCCTTTACATAATCTTCCATTTACACAAAAACTATTTACAAAAGTGTGAGTGGACATATACACTATATATAGTGTACCTGACACAAGTCTTGTCGTGATCCCAGTTGTAAGAGCAACAAATAATAACTTGACTTCTAGTTGATCATTTGGAAAAGTGGCAGAAGGTAGATTTTTCAGATTAATCATCTGTTGAACTGCATCTCAATCATCACAAATACTGCAGAAGACCTATTGGAACCTACATGGACCCAAGATTCACCCAAGTGTGGTGAAGGAAAAACTATGGTTTGGGGTTACATGCAGTATGGAGGAATGAGAGATCTGCAGAGTGGATGGCAACATCAACAATCTGAGGTATTGAGACATTTGTGCATCCCATTTCATTACAAACCACAGGAGAGGGTGAATTCTTTAGCAGGATAGCACTCCTCATACTTCAGACTCCACATCAAAGTTCCTGAAAGCAAAAAAAGTCAAGATGCTCCAGGATTGGCCATCCCAGTCACCAGACATAAACATTATTGAGCATGTCTGGGGTAAGACGAAGGAGGAGGCATCAAAGATGAATTCGGAGAATCTTGATGAACTCTGGGAGTCCTGCAAGAACGCTTTCTTTGGCATTCCAGATGACTATGAATAAAGTTGTTTGAGTCATTGCAGATATGTATGGATGCAGTCGTCCAAGCTCAAGGAGTCATACACAATTTTAATTCTTTTTTCACGGCACCATGACTTTATATTCTATACTGTACATTATTTCTGTTAAGTGACAAGACTTTTGTTTAAGCATAATCATGCCTTACTGTCCTAATTAAATAATTAAAAATCAAGGCATGATTATATTTTATTTTGGTAAATTAGCGTAATCTATATCCTTTCATATAAGCCACTTCTGATACCAAATGATCAACTAGAAGTCGAGTTATTATTTGCTGTTCCTAAAACTTGGATAGGCAACAAGACTTTTGTCAGGTAGTGGATTTTTGATTATTCGTGTAGTTTTCATAATAAATATATTTTAACAATGATTAACTTGTGATTTAAAAAGAAACATTATGTTGAAAAAAGTCTATACAACTAGAGTTTTCTTGTTTTGACACATTAAAATATGTGGTTAAGAAATAAATATATTTGTTTTGTTTTTTCAATTCCATTGGTCCAACCTGGCCATTACAAAAAATCCATAGCGTTTGGCTGGTATAAGTCTAAAACCTCATTCATAATGGTCTCAAAAAGTCTTCAGTTTGACTTCATGAAACCTACAGAATCAGTCTGTCTGTCTGTCTATCTATCCATCTATCTATTCTGAAATGCTCATAATCATACTACAATTACATGATTCCCACAATGCGAGTAAAATATTCATAATTTTACTTTAATAAGTTTTCTCTGTTAAATTTTCAAAATAAGCCAGCTGTGTGTGTGTTATCTTTTAGTTTTGAATATTCAGAATATAGAATGGCCATGTAAATAAATTTGCAAGCTTTGCCTCTGAATTTGAGGTGTCATTAAACAAACAACAAGCAAGTTAGGTAATCAAAATATTATCTAAAAGTAGTCTGAATGCACAAATAAGTAATCTAGATTACATTTAATGTGAAATCTACTACCTGACTACAATACCCAGCACTGCATTGTATGAGCTGAAGTGTATTGATTATCAATTAAGTCACCAACTACAAGTGCCACTGAACATAAAATCAAAGCTGCAGTAATAACTAATATAAACTCATAAGCCATTTTATGAGATATTAAAGCACCTAAAATTTGTTATATGTGAACTTTTCAAAATCAGCAAAGCCAGAATCATAGAACTTGTTTATTGTAAAAAAAAAATATGTACATAAAAAAACATATCTACAATTATAAAGCAACAGTAAAGTGCTGAGAAACAGTATCCATCCACAACAATGTGAGAAAGTGCAAAAGTCAGTCATTATATCAGTCACATAAAGTAAGTTCAAAAATAAAAGTGAAACAGCTTTTGAAGCAGTTTAGTGTCCTTGTCGTCAGACGTTGAGGAACTTTTGAAGTGTATGGTTATTAAACACCCTGCTTGTAACAGTGTAACCATTTTAATATGTGTTAAAGTGATTTTATCCGGGAATCTTGAAGATGGAGGTGCTCAAAAACTCCATAGGGTATACAGTTATTCCACAGCCTAATGACAGACAAGGAAAACAGCATTACATCAACATTGCAGATCAGAAAATGTATTTGAGTAGCATAATGTTTCATTAAATACAAAATCGATCTACAAAAACTTCGATGATTTTTTAAATAATTTTTGGGCATATCCTGATTTTTATCCAGATGGATGTTTAAAGTCTTGAAAGCGGGAAAACACATGAATCTTTTTGTGTTTTTTCATTTATTTCTGATTCAGTCTGTACTTGTAGATGGTCTGAAATCTGATTTTTACATGTGTGTCAGTCTGGACTTTCTGGCTGCTTAAATTAGATTTAGTTTTTTGTCTTTTATTCACAACATGACAAAATAGTATCCTAAAAAGACTGATGGAAAGTCAGAGCATTTATACCAAAAAATGTGACAATAAAAAAATAATATAACCAACCATCTGAAACCATAGTAACTGGTTAGAATTTAGAGACAGTTCTTATTTCGTGTTTAAATCAGGCTAATCAGGCCAGACGGAATCTGCAGACGTTTTTTTCTATTTCTATGGAGAAATTTGGTA
The DNA here is from genome assembly GCF_903798145.1 of Danio aesculapii. Lineage (NCBI taxonomy): Eukaryota > Metazoa > Chordata > Actinopteri > Cypriniformes > Danionidae > Danio > Danio aesculapii. Next base: position 26,025,552 of record NC_079437.1, read on the forward strand.
AAAATCTGCTGATTTCTGTGGAATTTTTTTTGGAAGTATCATAACTAGAACCTTAATATGTGAAATAAAAAATAATATCTTTTAAACTTTTATTTCATGTTTAAAATGCAAATCCAATTAGATTCACTTTAATTGGTAAACAAAGCAAGTCTCTCATGTAAAATATCACTGTACGAACTGCATTGTAAATAAATCAGATGAACATTTTAATATTAGTCAATAATATTACTGTAATTTAAAAACTGAATAAATATAGATTTACCCACATTTACTCAAGTGAATAAACAGAATTAATGATGGGCTAAAAATCTGTGGAAAATCTGCGGAATTCTGCATGCGCAGATTCCGTGTGGGCCTACTGATGACCACTACCTTAATCTCAATGAACATTAAAGGGTAAATAAAGATTTAAAAACACTCACTCCAAAGACTTCATTCCAGGGCAGTTTTTCAGAGCAGCACTGAGCTTTGTAGCTCCAACATCAGTGAACTTGTTGAACTTAACACTAAAAGTAAATAACAAATACTGCATTAATATAATATAATATTACAGAACATATGATATAAATTCCAGATTTTATCTAAATTTGAACATACACTACCTAACAAAAGTCTTGTCATCTATCCAAGTACAGGAACAACATGTAATAACTTGACATTACGCTTATTTTACCAAAATAAAATATGATTAGATGATATAATGCATCCAATGACTTAAATAACATATTGATAAAGTCATCTGGAATGGCAAAGAAAGCGTTCTTGCAGGACTCCCAGAGTTCATCAAGATTCTTTGGATTTATCTTCAATGCCTCCCCCTGCATCTTACCCCAGATATACTCAATGGTGACTGGGCTGGCCAATCCTGGAGCACCTTCTTTGCTTTTTAGGAACTTTGATGTAAAGGCTGAAGTATGTGGAGCGCTATCCTGCTAAAGAATTTGCCCTCTCCTGTGGTTTATAATGTAATGGGCAGCACAAATGTCTTGATACCTCAGGCTGTTGATGTTGCCCTCCACTCTGCGGATCTCTCACACACCCCCATACTAAATGTAACCCCAAACCATGATTTTTCCTTCACCAAACTTTACTGATTTCTCTGAGAATCTTGGGTCCATGTAGGTTCTAATAGGGCTTCTGCAGTATTTGTGATGATTGGGATGCAGTTAACAGATGATTCATCTGAAAAATCTACCTTCTGCCACTTTTCCAAATGATCAACTAGACATCAAGTTATTATTTGTTGCTCTCACAACTGGGATCAACGACAAGACTTTTGTCAGGTAGTGTACATTAAAATAGAACAGAACCCGTTGGTCAAAAATGAATAGGATATTAAATATACTTTTTTTTTGTAATTTTGTAAAACGATTTGACTGAATCTAGACTCTTACTCAAGGTCTTGGAGTGATTTCATATCTGGTAAAGCCAAGGCCAGATGTTCAGCACCACTGTCAGCAATCGCATTTCCATACAGTCTAGAAGTAAAGGAAAATGGAGTTATCTTGACAAAACACGTTTTCTTTTTTATAAACCATTCTAAAACTCAGGTCTACTTAGTGCTGGTAAATACGTAACTATTTCCAAGAGTGAACATACCTGAGTGTCTGTAGAGAAGGAACTGATGCCAGAGCTGTAGCCAGTTTTCCCACTCCAGCATCTCCAATTAAATTTTGAGACAGACTGGGTGGAGGCAAAATTGGGCTTATCAATTGTGACGCATTTGTTGCTTTTCCAAGTTATAATTAATGTGGAAAACACACTGACATTCTAGTGCCAGTATTTGGTACTTTGGTAAATATTTTATAACTTACATGAGCAGTTTCAGACATTCCAAAAAATGTAAAACGCCAGACAGCTTCTCCGCTCCAGAGTCTCCAATATGGTTTTTATCAAGGCTAAAGGGGGAGAAAGTTCAGATTTTATTATATTAACGAAAAATAAATAAATAACACTCTTTGTTGACATTGACTGGTGCATTTTAGAATGAAAACATTCCTCGTTCAGACAGGTAAAACACATGACACAGCATAGTACTACACATAATAATGTTTACTCTGGAAAAGTTCTGATTTATGCAAATACTTTTTATTTAATTAAAATATCTAACTTAGGTAAAAGTGCATATGTATATTGTATGTGTTTTTGAATTTATGCATATTTTGCCAATCCATCCTGCATTTTATTAGGCGTGTCCTCAAATAAGCTTAAAAGAATAGAAACATTCGACACTTCAAAATAAAAATGCAGTAATGGACAGACTAGTTTTGTCATATGATTTCACAAGTGTTAACATGTTTTGTTAAAGTCCCCATGAACTGAAAGCTGTGACTGTTATTTTTTTTAATATTGTGACGCAGTTCCTAGAGAAATGTAATATTAAATGATACAACGGTGGGCGTGGCTTGTTTTTTTCTACTGCGAGTGATTGATGTCACAGCCTCTGCCGCTGAAACTGCAGCTCTGCACATGACGTTTGGCCAGCAGAGAAATTAAAATGGTCGCGCTCAACTGAGTCTGGTTCCTCTCAAGGTTTTTTTCTTCACTTTCACCAATTAGTGAAGTTTTTTTCCCTCTCCACTGTCATCGTTGGATTTGCTCTTCAGTGTTTGGACTCTCAGTAGTGATTTTAAATCACACTGAACTGAGCTAAACTGTACTGAACTTAAACACTGAAAACTGAACTACACTGTTCCTATTTACTAAGACCTTTTAAGTGAAGCTGCTTTGACACAATCTTCATTGTAAAAGCGCTATACAAATAAAGGTGAATTGAATTGGATGTAGTACAGTAGGCGTTTCATTCAGAAAAATCGGCCAAGTGTTTAGGGAGAGTTATTACAACCTAACAGACTCTGTTCACCATTTCTGTTCGTTGTCAAAACTGACAGTTGGAGCAGTGTGATTAAATATGTTAGCCATGCCCATTTGCTAAGATATACGTAATCCGTCAAATTAAATGAAAAAAAAAAAAAAAAAACAGGAAGTGCATTTTCAGATTTCAATTAAAGATTAGAAGGCCAAACTATTTTTTTTTCTTAATGACATGCACAGATGAATTGTTCGACACTAAACTAGCAATGTGAGCTAACAAAATCATATGTTTAGTTTTGATTTCTTGGGGATTTTAAACATTCATTATTCATAATTCAAATGCTATGAATATGTCAAACAGCTTCGAATACTCACTCCAAACATAGGAGAGACTGCAGAGAGGGTAGGACTTCTATGACTTTAGGGAAAAGTTCAGGACCATTCTGCACTCCAAGTCTGCAATGGAGAACAAGACCCAATATGAATAAATTAGCACTTAATGGATAATAGGAGCACATAGAAGCATGAAGCAACAATAGAAGTCTGATTTACTTACCCAAATTCCAGTTTCTGAAGATGCCGGAGAGCTGGTACGCCTTCATCCAGTGCAGGTACCAGTTCACTGAAAACACATACGTCATGCAAGTTATCAACATACAAAATTAGCGTGTGGTAAATATTCATGCTATTTTTATATACATAAAATTGATGCTGTACCTTGTGGGCAGCTTCTTTTCTCTGTGAATCTGGACGAGGACAGGCAGGCTCTCTATGTGATACCCTTGTGTGGCCTTTAATGGGTTCAATGTGAATTTCTCAATTGCGCATTTCAAGTTCAGTTCATCGTTGTTTTGATGCAAGTCCTCCCATAAGTCGATGGTGTCTTCTGCATGCGCCCTAATGGTAAATCAAATCATAAATAAAAACATTTTGCAAACGTTTTGCAAAAGCAGAAATTCACTGCTAATCCTGCCTGATTTCTAAAAGGATACAAAATGTTCAAATACTTCATTCAACCTGTGTGCCATTTTATAAAAATCTTCTGTGAAAAATTATTGAATTGAAGATTCTTATCACACCAGTTTTGTGAATAGGAAAACAACAAAGGATAATTTACTCACGGATGAATGAATGAATCATTATTATGAATGATTTGATTATGAATTCAACATTCTGATAATCAGAAATCCAATTATTTGACATCATAATACGTTGAATATAGCACACAAATCTATCCGCTTTCAAAAAGTGACCTTAACTACTTAGTATTTCTATTTACATTATTGATTTTGTACAATGCACATATTGAATAAATGTTTTTACGGTTTAAAAATATCTGCATGTTATTACATCTGTGATTTCTGTAATTGCATTTTTGATTACACTGTTGATCAACCCTTAAACCTAAAATACCACATAGCAAATACAAAAAATTAAATAACCTTAACCGTTACTTTGTCCTACCTCAATAATACCATAAGTGTTATATAAACACTATAAGTACATCATAAGTACTTAGTTTTTGATGAAAGTCGTGGATCCTCTACTCCATTGTCGCCCGACATTCTCATAACAATGTTAGTATAAGTATGTTAGTTTTAAGGATATCTATAAGCTAGTGTGCTACAAAACAGTGACATAACTGACATTTAGAAGATATAACCCTGATATAAACATTCAAAGCTTGCAGTTTGCCACTTCCGCTTAAATAGATTGATGTTTTTTTTTTCACCTCATACTTCAGTTTCTAATCAAATCTTGACCAATCAAATGCTAAAAAGGGGAGAAGCTACTCTATTCTCCACCCTCTCTTCATGTTTCAGTTGAGACTACGTCAAATATTGAATAAGAAATGCCCCTTTGAAAGCACTTCATGGTACCTTTGAGGCCACGTCATTTAAAGTGGGAACTATCACAGTCTACTTTAGATTTTTTGCACTCTTTTTTGAAGCTTGAAAGCTTTAGTTCTCTTAGACTATAACTGAAATTGAATAAAATCAGCATCTATTAGTATTTCACAGAAAAAAACACAACATTTTCCTATCTAGGTGTACAGCCATGTAACTTCTCACCAGAATGATGTGATACACTTGAGACCCACAAGCTCTTTCAGGCCACTGATGGGAATGCACGTGTCCTGCAGGTTAATGGTGAAGGTCCGCTTCATTGCGCTGGCATGTTGAAGGATATGGCATATGACGTACACATCAGATGGGGAAAGCTGCGTCCCACAGAAAGACAGATCGTCGGGCAGGTTCTTCACTAGCCCTTGGGCAAATTTGACACTGCAGGTCTCATAAATACAGTGAAACAATTCAAGTAATCTGGCAGGAACCAAATCTTTGGGCTTCATGCTCTCTAAATGGGCTTCAACCGCCTTCCTTTTGGCTTTTAAATCCACACTGCTGTCTATTATGCTGACACCACTTGCTGTCTTTTGGAAGATTAAGCCGGTGATGAACCTCTGCAGCACGTCCTGCAATTCTCCCTGAACCTTTCGCTTCTTGTGCTGAACCATGGTATTTGCCACCACCGTTTTATCATTGACCTGTTTGGATTGCACCAAATGCAAAGCACTCAGGAGGTTCTGAGTGAAAAGGTCAGCAAAGTGGTTTTCCTCTTGCTCAGATCTTTCATAAGTTAAAAGTATTCCACTTTTAAGAGCACAGTCCAGCAGGTCTGTGGATTTGACAGGGGTGACTTGTGTACTGTGATTCTTGAAGCCCTCCCATGCCATTTTACACAACTGTGGGGTGTCGAGTTGTTTCTTCTTTGTGCTGTTTCCAATGCTAGCCAATTCCAGATGTTTGGAGGTCACTCTTTGGTACAAGTCTGTGAGAGTTGAAGGCAAATCTTCACCATCTTGATGCTTGAGCAGGAAGCAGGTAGCCCAGCAAAGCAGCGGGTTAGAGCATAAGCTAAACATGTACGCTTGATTCTTAATCTTTTTTAGTGCACTCTCTTGGAGGGAAGCATCCTCAAAATATTTGGATGTATACAATTCAATATCTTCAGGAGAGAAGCCCCAAACCTCCAAAAGGCAGTCCATTTTTCGCAGCACCTGATTTAAAACGTCTTTAGGCCTCGTGGCGATGAGAAGCGTGCAGCCCGAGAGAATTTCCTTTTGAAACAAACCTGAAAACAGCTGCTTGATGGTGTATTTAGTGTCTGTGTGTGATTTAGAAGGGGACTGAAGAAGCCCCTCAAGGTCTTTTATATGATCAAAGCTGTCAAAGATAATGAGAACTTCATCAGGACAGGACAGAATGTGTTTGAAAGCAGCATCTGAGTCCTCACAGTGAGGAGATGTAGAAAAGTCGAACAGTAAACTTTTTAAGCTGTAGTTGGATTGTTTGAAGTCTAAAATTTTACAGTTCATGAGAAAAACAAACTGAAATTGAGGCAGGCCGCTGTTTGACCAGTCCAGGCACAACCGCTGAATGAATGTGGTTTTCCCCATACCGGCTTTTCCGAGGAAAGCGAATGATTGCTTTGGTTTGGTGTCAAGGTTATGAAACAACTGACTTGTGTCCAGCTTTGCTTTCTTTCGCTCTGAATCGCTGAGGACAACCAGCTCTTTCTCCAAACACTTGTTTGCATTCTTCCCAGATTTGATAAGAAGTTTCCTCTGAACCAGATGTGCATCCACGTAGTGTGACTCCATTCCCATTCCCCCACGCATAGTGCTGCAGACATCTCTCAGGTGTGATTTTAAGCGATGAATGTAGTCTTTGACACACTCTGTAAAACAAACATTTATTATGATTTACATGCTTAAATAGGGTCATTCAATCTTGCATAATACGGAAATGGTTTCTCACCTGGCGCTTTGGGACGGACTTTGTTTTTTAATTTGGGAGGTGGGGATTCTGTATTCTTTTGTGGGTTTCCTTCTGTATTTAGAAAAACAAACAAGCAGTTGTTTTGATTAATTCCTGAGCCAACAAAATAGTTGTAATTTCATATGTGGTAATACATCCTGATGTTTTGCAATGCGACCACAGTGTGAATGGTTATGTAGGAATTCATGTGACTTTTACTCAATCTTCGATTGACATGCATCATCATTCTGTGCTCCAAACATCCTCTACTCCTCAGCAGCACAGCATAATAGCACACAGGGCAAATACTTGACCACAAAAAGTTGGTTGTTCATTTTGAATATTTTTTGAATGCAAAACTTCTGCGTGTTAACCAATTATTAACCATTTAAAATAAAGTTCAGTTAGATTTACCATTAAAAATATGTCCATTATAAAATTGTCCAGAGTGACATCAGCAATGTTTTCCGCCTAGTATATTTATGAGATTCAAACATAGGCAAAAATCATATACTACAATGCTTCCCACAGGTCTGAAATATACTTGCGGTGATAGCCGGATTGCATTACACCTTTTACTATATGTGCTATATAATTATATGTGATAAACAAAAAAGAAAAGTGTGATTTTAAGCTATATTTTTTATTCATTATGACAATGTAATACAGTGTTTTCAATTTGTAAATTTTTTTTAAGACTGTTGAAATAATAATATTAAAAAGAAATCCACTATTTCTCTTACTTTTATGCTATTTAGGAGCCATGTGCACCAATTGACAGGTAAAAGCTGATCTCGCTCTCTCAAGTGCAAGTTGCTTTACTGGCATGACATTTTGTACTGTATTGCCAAAGCATTTTAGATATGTATAAATTATGTAATATATGATCAAATTAATAAAATATACAGAAAATTATAAATAAATGACAGAAAAAGGAATAAAAATAGTGCTAAAAATGATAATTACAAGAATAATGTCATTTCATCCTCTTTGAGTATAAAGATTTTCCGAGTCGTTTATTACAGAATTAAGTATTTAATGTTTCTCAAACATTAATGTCAGTTGTGTAAACCAAGCTAAAATAGGCTTGAATAAATGGTAACGACAACTTTAGAAAGCAAAAGCAAACCAGTTTAAGGAAATTTTGGGACCCATTTAGGAAATATAACCAAGAACATGTTTTATTGTCAAATATAGACCAAGTCCTTGTACCAGCAAATTGATTCTTCTTCTTTCCTAAGTGCGAAGTAGAGTGGATTGTGTGATGCATATTGTACAATTGAAGTTTTTGTTAAGCCACATTAATATTTACCTTTTTATTTGTTGGTCTGTCTGTTTTTTTTTTTACATTGTATGCGCTTAAGTTGATACTATATATACTTTTTGAAATATAATTGTTTTGTTTTTTTTTGTCTTTTTTTTACTGTAATTTGACATAAAAGTCATAAATAAAATGATATATAAAAAAAGCAAAAGCAAAAATCCCGGACATTTTAGGATATTTAGAAACTACGGCCAGATTCATTTTTTAAGTGCCCAAAATTAACCCACAATAGCGTCTCTGTGGGTCTTGTGTGTGGGAGTGTTGACAGGTCTCGTGCAAACACAACTAGCAGTACAAAACAAATATAGGCCAAGAGAAGATTTTCCACTGTTTAACTGATCGTGAATGATCACCAAATTTACTTAATATACATGGGTGGCCTGCCCAAGTAAAGTCTGTTCAAAGGGTTGTTTGTTAAATGAGATAGAGAATTTGGCTTTTATAGCGATGTATGGAGGCATGGGGAAGAAATCATACAAAAGCAGTGTTACTTCCTTTAGGAACAGAATAACTTATGAGATAATCAAATTTCCTTTTTCCTCTGTTTGTTGACGTGCTAAAAATTAACAAACTGTTTGAAGGATGCTGGAGCACACAGGGCCTTTGGAACTTGCACACTTCCAAATTAGATTCCAAAATCTAAAAGCTTTGATTTATTTAGGGGTTTATTATAACACAGACAACTTATACACGTGTTTATAGTATTTCCAACAACGTTGTAGTAAAATTCTACCATATATTTTGCAGTTAGACCTCTGTATGTTGGGTAAGGGAAGCATTTTCATTTAATCAAAAAAATCCAGGCAGAAAACCCCAAAATAGTGAGTGTATGATGTCAAATGCCCTCAAACCACACTCAAAACCTTTAACCCATCCATATCTTAACTTACCTTTAATAGGGCTTGTGTCTACAGAAACTGATGTCAGGCCTGAGGACGAGCCGACTGGGAGTACAAAACCAGTGAGCTCTGGTGGGGCAACTGTACCATCAGCTGTAAGACAAGATTTCAGTTAACACAGATTACAGTACTGCTAACCGTGCTGTGATTGAAACACCTTTTCTTTTTAACTCACCAGGTGAAAGAGGAATTATCTGAGTGCCTGGACTCATGCTTTGGGGCGAAACTGCAGAGAGGGAATTTAAAATTAGAAATACAGTGGTCAACAGAATAACAAGAGACATGCAGGCACATGAAGCGGTGTCATGGTGCGTTTATATTTGACTCACCAAGCACATATGTGGGTCCTGTCTGAACCACACTGCCAATTAGAGGTGACGTGAGTGAGCTTAGGGTCTGGATGAACTGTACTGCTGGACCACCTGATAGATCCAAAAATACAGTCAGTGTTCAAAGTCAAGGCCTCATTTGTTGAATTGCATGCCATGTACAGTACAATACCTGACAAAAGTCTTGTCGCCTATCCAAATTTTAGGAACAACAAATAATAACTTGACTTCTAGTTGATCATTTGGTATCAGAAATGGCCTATATGAAAGGCAAAGGCCTGTAGATTACGCTTATTTTACCAAAATAAAATATGATCATGCCTTGATTTTTAATTATTTAATTAGGACAGTAAGGCCTGACTTTACTTATACAAAAGTCTTGTCACTTAACAGAAATATTGTACAGTATAGAATATAAAGTCATGGTGCAGTGGAAAAAGAATTAATATAGTGTATGACTCCCAAGAGCTTGGTGGACTGCATCCATACATCTCTGCAATGACCTAAATATCATAAAGTGTTCTTGCAGGACTCCCCGAGTTCATCAAGATTCTTTGGATTCATCTTCAATGCCTCCTCCATCTTACCCCAGACGTGCTCAATAATGTTCATGTCTGGTGACTGGGCTGGCCAATCCTGGATCACCTTGACTTTCTTTCAGGATCTTTAATGTGGAGGCTGAAGTATGTGGAGCGCTATCCTGCTGAAGAATTTGCCCTCTCCTGAGGTTTGTAATGTAAAGGGCTGCAAAAATGTCTTTATACCTTAGGCTGTTGATGTTGCCATCCACTCTGCAGATCTCTTGCATGCCGCCATACTGAATGTAACCCCAAACCATGATTTTTCCTTCACCAAACTTGACTGATTTCTTTGAGAAGCTTGGAACCATGCGGGTTCCAGTAGGTCTTCTGCAGTATTTGTGATGATTGGGATGCAGTTCAACAGATGATTCATCTGAAAAATCTACCTTCTGCCACTTTTTCACATGATCAACTGGACATCAAGTTATTATTTGTTGCTCTTACAACTGGGATCACGACAAGACTTTTGTCAGTAAGTGTATATTAAGAAAAAAAAAAAACAAATACCACTAGAGGGCAGAATAGGGGAGCTGACAGGAAAGCTCAACACAGGCTGGTATGGACTCAAATGGAAACTACCCTCAGTCCCAGATGTGATGTTGGGCGTCAATTCATTTGAGGGACTTTCAGGGGCAACTATTGCTGCAGACATAAATCATTTAGTTTGCAACTTTTAGTTTCACTTGTGGCTTAGCTGGTCTGAGAGTTACAGTTATTATTTTTCTTTTCTTTTATTAGTAAGCCGCCTAAGCATATTCAGTGGTTGTGTCCTTCATGTTTTGAATTACCTTGTTTGCTGGGTATATGCTGTGGATCTATGCTTGGAGCTGCAACAGAAATAAAAACACACCTTTCAATTGTCGATTTCAATACAGGTCATTCATAAGATAACATCTAAGGGAAAACAACAGCACCTTTTCTTTTTCTTCGTCGTTTATTCGGGCGGGGAACTTTAGATGTTTTTTCAGGTATCCAGTTTGTATCTGTGTCACCTTTTGTATGTAAAGCAGAAGTGAAAAACGCTACATTTGAATAATTTACTTCTAAATAAACAGTAAACAATGTAGGTTAAGCCTTGCAAAATACAATCATTTCATCACCAAAATATATAGTTTTTTAATGAAACATTTTATAATAGTATGTCTTATGTAGCTGACTTTATTTGTTGACAATATTATTTTAGGGAGTCTTACATGAGTAATTGGGATCTTCGAAGAAGGTTGGATCTGCCAGGGTACAAGTAAGAAATGATTGGTATTACTTATGCTGTCATGTATCCAAATACTAAATTAAAAGCCCAATAAGTAAAACTGACCAAAAGTTTCTTCAATCGATCCATCCAAGAGGGATTGAAGATATTCACCAAGAACACTGTCTGTGAAAACATTAAGAAACGGTCAATCTCGTTTGCAAACCCAAATGTCCAATATACTGTAGGTCGGTTTGTTTACTGCGTTATCTTCTCACCAGGTAAAGGCTCTAACGTTGCATCTGGGTCAATATAATTTGCTTCAGCATCTGTTAGGTATAAAACAGGGATACAGTATATTACATTACATTTGACAAAGAGAAATGTGCGTTCACAATTAACTGAGTGAAAACTCTTGAGTGAAAAATGCGCAAGATGCTTTGAAACGTGCGCGCGCGTGCTTATTTTCGGTGGGAAAACAAATAACTCGAGGGGGGGAATCCATTTCTGATATAAAAACGTTTATCAAACAACTTCAGGTATCATATTTGACACTTTTCATAAAGATTATGCACAATCAAAGTAAAAAAAGTTACTACGCAAAACGCATGATCACAAAATTAAATATTATATTAAAATAGCATTGCACTTTACCTGTTTCAACGAGATAGTCCATGCTTGCTGAATAATTTTAATCCATTCCATTAAATTCCGAAGGAAACTTTTTTAATAAGCGCACTGCGTGTCCTCAGATTGCACAGGGTTGACGCATTGTCTGGCAAACGCCAAAACAAGCTGCACCTTCCCTGGTTACTTTTACTTTCAGTATGAGATGGGGGTTGATTCTGTTCGGCACAAGCCAAACTTCTACATTTGGTGTAAGCAAATCTCTCTCTCTCTCTCAAAAAAAAAAAAAAAAAGAGATCCATTCTGCATTAATTAATAAAGTTATTTATTTGAGATTATGATGGAGACTACGTTTTCTAGTTTTGCAACAATGAGAAAAGTTATGTAATTTTTAAATAAACTGATTTTAAAGATCATTCAAAATATACTTTAACAACAAAGTATGAACTCTAAAATGTACAGTCTGTTTGTAAAAAAAAAAAAAAAAAAAAGTTGCAAAGAAAAAAGGTTAATCAAATCAGATGCAGAGGCTTGGCACATGCATGCGGAAATGCACCACCCTGGAGTGCCAGGTATTTTCCACTGTCAGGTGAGACCTTTTGTTTAAACACTGGTCTTATAAAATATATTTATTTATGCCTCTCACATTAATGCTCTAAAACTAAGGCGGCAGCATTAAAAAATACATAAATAAAAAATCCTAAAACACAAGCCATAAATGGTTTAAATTGAAGCTGTAAATGGCAGACAGCAATCTCATGCCAACTGCCTAAAATGAAACAAAAATATTTGCCAGGATCACAGACTGGTGTGACAAGTATCTTGTTTGCTTTGTTTTTTCATTAACAGCACCCATACAACAAACAGACTGACCTTTTTTGCTTGTGACATTACAGTTACCCTATTACAATACATTTCGCTCCTGTTCAATGCTCTCTTGTAGTTATTTATTAAATTTTTTTATAACCAAGTCACCAAGTAAGTAAAGAAGTGCATGCTGCACATGTCAGCATGCTTATAAAGCAACTCCGTGAGAGATCTAGTTACAGGTGCATCCTGTGAGGCAGTATTAAAGGCCTTATAGGAGTTACAAAATCATCCTATCACTAAATTATGAATGTAATATAAATGTATATTTCACAGCTTGACTGAAATATTAGCATGCTCCTGTGTTTCTTTGTTTATTCACACATTAGATACTATTGCACTATTTTTTTTAAATGTATGCTCAAAGACTTATATAAAGAAGTTTAACATTAGGGCTGCTCGGTGGCGCAGTGGGTAGCACGTTCGCCTCACAGCAAGAAGGTCGCTGGTGCTCCGGTTTCCCTCACAAGTCCAAAGACACGTGGTATAGGTGAATTGGGTAGGCTAAATTGTCTGTAGTGTATGTGTGTGAATGAGTGTGTATGGATGTTTCCCAGTGATGGTTTGCAACTGGAAGGGCATCCGCTGCGTAAAACACATGCTGGAGACGTTGGCGGTTAATTCCGCTGTGGCGACCCCAGATTAATAAAGGGACTAAGCCAAAAAGAAAATGAATGAGTTTAACATTAGGCAACAATTTATTAACAGGCTCCCCTTGTTTATGAAAAAACTCTGTGATCAAAATATAGAACAGCAATGATTGTAGCATGAAGTAACTTCACAACTAACAGTGACTGCAGTGTTTTTGAGCCAGAAGAAATGTCCAGACATTCTCAATCAGGTTTAGATCAGGACTCTGGGCTGCCAAATTAATTACCTCAGCGTTTTCAACTTGAAAACAAGTTGAAAGAGGATTTATTGTCTTGTGTAATAATTGTTCTGATTGGGTGATGACTGCAGGGAAGGAACTGCATGTTGCTGAAAGAGCATCTGATCTGCATAAGAAGTCCAACTCCTGCTGCATAAACATCACCAAATCACGACACTTCACCTCCAGCTTTCACCGATGTTTTCCCACACTTTGAGTTCAGCCTTTCCCCAGTTTGATCATAAACATAATGTTTCCCATTGACCCGAACATATTAGACTTGTTTTCATACAGTGAACTACTTGCTTTCACTACACAGAAAAATAATACAGTGAAAGACTTTTACTACAGTGAACTTTGTAGCTTTATGGTAGGACTTTTGTTTCTTTCTACTGAATATACAAGTCATGAAATATGCTTAAAACTTCTCGTTCCTTTCAGGATGACATCAAATAGTACCGAGCGGTGAGTCTGTGACCTCAAAACATAATAATTTGTTGGCTATAATTTAGATTTTTGATTATTAAAGTTGCTGCAGCAGGCTTTAGACGCATAGTTTGCTATAAGAGAAGTCTGCATTCTGTGATGTTATTAAGGTCAAGAAAATAACTGCCCACATGTTGCTAATATGTCTGCCAACTGAAGAGGCTTTCCCAAAAAGAAACATTTGATTTCTCCAGTGTTTGCATAAGCAAAACTGAAACTGCATAAGGAGTCTGTGCTGAAAATGGATCTCCCAGTCTAATGTTTTGGGAAGTGCTCCAACAACAGGGCACGATATATATAGCTGCACATAAAGTGAGGGTGCATTTTACACAACACCGCTTTCAAATACAAAACTTTCAGATTTAAATCAAATTTAGTGACTGATTTTTTTACAATTTAGTAGCCAGAGAAACTATTGCAGTTTTTAAATATGATGCAGCTACTGTCTCTAGTCTAAAAGTTAAATCTGTGAAAATAGTGACATCATGCGCAAATGTATTTTATGTTCAGTCATGTGCGAGTGCTTGACAGCCAACGCAACAATGTTAAACTACAGGTTTGTACAGGAGAAGCAATTCAAGGAATCCTGCATCCAGTTCATTCTCATGGTATCTGAAAAGCATACGACTGTCTCAACTGAGAAATTCAATGACATCAAGGATGTGATGTGATTGGTTATCAAGGCACAAAATCCAATTTATACTTTCTCCAGTGGTGCAGGAGAGCCGTGGAGCCTTCCATGTCCCAATAAGAGCCTTACAAATCTTTACAAATGTGTTAATACTGCTAAAAAAAGACTTTAAATATATTATTACCTCAGATCCCCCAAAAATATGATGAGGCTAGTACCCATGCAACTAATCCATATTGTTTCTAGTAAAAAATCCAAGTAACATTGAAAAGTGTATATTGTAATTGTCTCTAAAATATTATGAAGAATACTAAAGGCTATTAAATGATTGCATTTCCAGTGGCATGGTGGCTCAGTGGTTAGCACTATCGCCTCACAGCAGGAAGGTCTCTGGTTCGAGTCCCGGCTGGGCATTTCTGTATGGAGTCTCCATATTCTTTTCATGTTGGTGTGGATTTCCTCCAGGTGCTCCGGTTTCCCCCACAGTCTAAAGACATGCGCTATAGGTGAATTAGATTAACTAAATTGGCCGTAGTGTTTGAGAGTGTGTGTGTAAATGCTATCATTTAAGGGTGTTTCCAGTACTGGTTTGCGGCTGGAAGGGCATCCGCTGCATAAAACATATGCTGGAATAGTTGGCAGTTCAATCCACTGTGGTGACCCCTGATAAATAAGGGACTAAGCTGAAGGAAAAGGAATAAATTTATTATTGCATTTCTCTCCTACCAGTTACTTAACTATTTAGTTTTTATTATTGATTTTCATAAACTTATTTTAATTTATACATGTTTAAATTTTTATTCTTATTATTGAATTTTCTATTCATTCATGTTTTGGCCTTTATAACTGTGCTTTCTGTATAAATTGTCATCTTTTATAATTAAACCTGTTATTAAGTTGTTGTAGGGATGCACCAACCTACGGATTCCAATTTTAACATATTGGCCAATCGCATACAGTACTTACTATTTTATTCTGCATAAAATTAATTTTATTGAACAAAAATGGGATTCATTTAACATTCAATTGTGCTGTACTGCTTTTCCGACACACATCTGACATTTTGTACATACAGCGCTCAACATAATTGAGTACACCCATTTTGAAAATTAATATTTTTATCAATTTTTCACTGAATATAGGTAATATACTTTGGTGCATTTGAAAAAAAAAAACAGATTTATTATACGAATATATTTATTAAATCAATATTTTAGTCACATAATAACTTTAGAAATAGAAAGGTAATACATTTAAATTCATGTTAAATATTTGATAAATGTTTTGTTTCTCTTGAATTTTGCTCTAACATATCATTGTCCCTAACATATCATTTGGGGTTTACTAATTTTGGACCGTTCTTTTGTTAGATCCGCTCTAGATTTGGCTTCAGTAGTGAGTAGTCTAATGTATATGCGCAAATATAATATTGTAAAGCTTTCTATAGAAAATATTAATTTAAGTGAGAGATTTGTAAGGGGTGTACTCATATGTGTCGAGGACTGTAGACGCTGGTCTGATATTTTGAACAGATCTTTTTTTTTTTTTTTTTAAATGTGATTGAAAAATTATGATTCTCTTAAAAACATTGGGTAAAAGATGTGCAACTCAATGCCTCCATGTAATTAATAAACCATTGGTTTCTGCCTTATCATATTCTTATCAATATTGCTTTAAATGAATCCAATTTGCATTTGTGCATGTCTAATTTCTTGTTATTCATAAATAGTTTTTCTATTTAATTTTACACATTTATTTGAAAACCACTAAACTAAAGGACAATCTTTATAAAAAGCAGCTTACTTAACTCTCCATTGACACTTTTTGAAAGAAAGCTCCACTTAATTAAATAAAGAATTAATTCCCCTGCTTTAATCATTTGTGTTGACTACAAGAGAACAAATTCTTATTTTTATGTGGCTACAATTGAGTACTACAGCAAAAACCAGTTTCTTATCAAAAATAGTATTTCTCCTAGCACATTTTACAAACAGTAGTATTAGTAGACTGTTGGGTTGGTAAATAAACAGGTACTTTGAAAGTCTTTAAGCAGACACTCTATCTCTACTCTACTAACACTTCAACTGTTACTTGACATGTACAGTTACGTAATCCTCCATATCTAAAGTGTAATTAAAAGTATTTAAAGATATTAACTCACCAGTAGAAACCAGATCCTCCTGTTTGTTGAGTGTTGAATGGAGGATATCTTGGCTAACGTCCCAGTTTTGCCAGACAAATAAAGACAGTTTTCGATCCAAATCTTCATCTGTACAGAGGACTTCACACAAACTCTCCTCAGCAACTTCACCGTCCTTATAGAGAGACTGGTAATACTGGGTGGAGAAGACGTTGGCCTCGTGGAGCTCTCGAAGAAGATCGTGCAGCAGGCTTGGGTCAACCTGTAAAGCTTTTCTCACCTGAAACAACACCTCCTCAAAGGGAACCATGACTGGACAACAGCTGCGAGTTAATCTCATTTCAATTGCCTTATTTCCTCTTTGCCATTCCTAATACCAAATAACAACGCTTTGTTCCTGGTTTAAAAAGAAAAAAACTTTGGTAAAAACCTCAGCCGATCCCAATTGTCTGCTTTGTACTTCATTAAACAACCAATTTTATTCGGGTCAGGTGAGGACAGTTTCACTTGTGCTTTTTCCACAAGAAATCTAATGTGCTGTGCATGGATAAGTCAAAAGACCACATCTCACTTCTCTTCTGCTACAAGGAATTAATAGGGAAGAGACTCGATGTTAGACACCCTTCATCCCATCCCCTTTCATTAATATAGCAGCAATGAAGAACTGCTTTCACATACTCAGCACAATGCGTTCCCTTCTTTAAAATACATACGTGTTATGTGTATTTACACAAAATAATAATAATAAAAGCTGCTTTAAGACGAAAAGTTTAAAAATGAGGGAGTTCTATAGCAACATAGTAGAAACATTTCAGCTTCCCCAAAGGACCTTTCTTTTAACAGTTCCTAGAACTTTGTTTTGACCAAAACACAACAAATATGGCAGATATGTTATTTGTTTACTACGAAAGCCCACAATGCTGTATGTGCAGTTTTGTTGATAGTATATAAATGTCATGCGATTCTATTCAAAATGAATGGGTAGTACTACGCAGTAAAGTAACAAATTACAAACACTCAAATTACTATAATTGAGTAGTTTTTCTCAGAAAGTGTAATTTGCTAAGTAGTTTGAGTTTACTTTTACTCTATTATTTTCCTTCAACCTGCAGTCACTACTTTATTTCTTTCTTGTCTATGGTGATTGGCTAAAGTAGAAAAATCAGTCCTGCGATTCCTGTCCAATCAAATCGCACATGGAAAGTAAATTACATAATAGTGAACATCCTCAAGACACGGGTGCTTTATAAATGCAACAAACCTTTTGGAAGCATTAAAAATGTTTAAGAAGTTCAAAATCTTTCCACGCAATGACCCAAAGACTTTTTAGACTTTTTATACTGCACTGTATGATAACTGAAATCACCAAACAGCCTTAAAGTGCACCTAGGTTACCCCTTTTTTCAGATTTATCAAGAGTCTTTTGTGTCTCCAGAATGTGTCTGTAACGTTTCAGCTCAAAACACCCATCAGATTTTTTATTATCCCTTTTATAACTTCTATTTTATACCTTTTAGCACCAGGTGGCGGTTTTGTTGTACTGCGCCTTTTACCAAACACACTTTTACGTTCCAAAATCTTGAGGTGCACCGCAATGCCTTTTTGTACCTTTTATGCCGCTATGCCACAACTGAATCAGCTGAGTATTGTGCAAGAGTGTTGCTGTTGATATTGGTATAATTTTAATATTTAGTATTATTGTGATATCCAAGATTGAAGTCATGTAGCACCGGATAACTCAAAACAGCAACCACAAGTCTTTCCTCCATCTTCAAAAATCTCTGTAGTCGTCTTGACAACGCAAACACTGTAGTCACCTTAACGGTAACTCCACCTCTGCTTTCATTTGATTGGAGAATGAAAAAGACGTGACTGACGTAACACAATTTTTTCCCCTCAGAGTTAACTTTTTTCAACTGCGAGTGCACGACGCGCAACGGCAAAAATGCGAGAGCAGCAAGCGGTTAAAATGCAGTGTGCAAATGCACATGTAAATCATTCAAAAAAGGTGCCTCTCAATGCAACGAAGCGCGTTCGGTGTGATTGGCCCCTATGTATGTATGCATGTCTGTCTGTTTTAAAAGAAGGAAGGAAAGAAGGAAGGAAGAAAGGAAAGAAGGAACAAATAAAGAAACGAACGAAGAACGGAACAAACGATTGAACGAGTGAGTGAACGAATGAAGGGAGGAAGGAAGAAAGGAAGGAACGAAGGAAGGACAGAATGAACAAACAATGGAAGGAAGGTTGGAAGGAACAAACGAATATAAGATCACTAAATGCACTAAAGAATGTTACATTTACACATCCCTGCACAAACTTTATGTAAATGCATCAGCTTTTCACAGCATAATACTCACTACTCATTACTCTTGAGTACTTTTGAAAGGTCTACTTTTTACTCATACTTTGAGTAATATTTACAACACATACTTTTACTCTACTTGCACTACATTTTTGGGCAAGTAATGATACTTTTACTCAAGTATGGTTTTTCAGTACTCTTTTCACCATTGGTACCTATGGTATATTTGAAATAACATCATGACTGTTAGAAAACTACATTAAGCATTTCATCATTATTAAATGATCTACCAGTTATGTTGCATTGCTTATAATCGTAAATCCTCTCCTGTGGCACACTTCAGAATCTCTTCTCACCTACTGTTTTTCCAATACTGGATATTTGGATCTACTGCTCTATTGAGGCACGGTTTCCCACATACTATATAGTAGTAAGTATGTGGTTTTAGATATTAATAAAGGCACTTTTACATGGTAGATATAGGAACTCAGTCATAAGAACTATAGTCACAAGACTGAATGCATTTGAAGACCCTGAATGCATTAGAACCATTACTAGGAACTCAACACCTTTAGGCTGGAGGCCGGGTTTTTAGTCTGCGTTTCATGATAAAAAAGATGCAAATTGCTGCAAACAAAGTCAGCAGGTAAATAGTTCTAGCATTAGGTTTCGGTTTGTGTATCTATTTTAGTCCTGCCTTTGTTTTATATACGAAATTATATAACAAATTTACACAAATACAGCATGTATTCACCCAGCTTCAATCAGCTTACACTTGCATTGTAGTGTACTGCACAGTGTAATTCCTACTGTGATTGATTAGATCGTACTCTGAAGTAAGAACAAATTTAGTTTCACCTAATGGCATTCAGAGAACTAAAATCATTCGGATTTTCTGCGGTGCTCCAAAAATTAGATTCCTCCGGCTATAGTTCTAGGAACCGTGAAAAAAGTCCCGTAAGGGTAAGCCATGTCCGTAGCTCTTCTAATAACGAAAGAAAGATTCACATGCAATCCAACTGAAAGAACTTGATCTGTAAATGCCGCTAAAATCATAAAAGACCAGAGCATTCAGTGACTCATAATAAAACAAACATGCAGACAACACCTATTAAACATTCAAAATGGAAATTCCCTAAAATCTTGATGTGAATATAACATAATCACTTAGAGCAACAATATGACTATAGTTTTATACTGTATGTCAGAAACGAGGACACATTTGTGACTTTGATTTACAACACAGAACAATACAAAAAGGTTAAATGGTGCATGTGGTAAAACGTGATAGCACACGTTGCATACAGAAAATTATTAATAAAACATATTCGAAATATAGTACAGATCAGATTGAGAAACTGATATATTGACAAATTTATTAGCAAATTTTTGAAGACAAAAATCAAATATCATTTCACTCCTCATTTACTAGCAAGCTCACTGTAGGCCTATTTGACATACGCTTTATATGGTCTGATTTTAAAACACAACATCATTTAACCTGACCTGCTATTTACATTTAAATCACAGCAATAGTTATATTTCTGTTTCACTTTCATGAACAGCAATCATTGTGATATACACCATGATATATATATTTTAATCTATTTTAACATGGATATTTGTTATATTCACAAACTATATTTAAAAAATGTGAAAAATGTATGTGTATATTTGCCAGTCACCTGTAAATAAATGTGTAAGTGAGTACCGAGCAGACACTCATGACCTTCTTTCAGATGAAAGGAATTCATAGGACATTAAAGCAGTCTTGGTAAGATCTGTTGGATGTTTTCTGTTTCAACAAGGGTCATCTGATGCAGAATGTGAAGAGCAGTAATCTCGGATTTCTGTGAAAAATCAAAACAAAAATATGTTGTCAGCACAACCAAAGGCCACACATTCATTACACATAAGAAAAGAAAACTAAACATAGTCAAGATAACATATCCGGATTCTAAAGAATACACACTTCTGTAATCTTCTTCTACTTCTAAAAAAAATTAAAAAGTAAAGAGGGAAGTGTTATTTCTCGGGAGATAAATATTTTTATTCTTTAACTGTGTATGTTGTCTTTATTTGAGTAAGTGTTCTCTAAGTGTAGTTAGAGACAGTCTTGAATTCTTTTTCATGAAAGGATTTAGTAACATAGAAATACTCCCATATAGTCTAGCCATGTTCATGTTAGCATTATGTAGTTGTAGTCAATTTGCTAACACAACACAATAAGTTCGTGTTAATTACACAGAGTACTTTCTGATGCTGATGGGCTTTCTTAAAGTGAAAATGTGCTTTTATGCTCTTTCTACCCAGAGAAATTATGTAATTCCAGGTACAGCAGCGGGCCCAGTACATAGCCCTGTGGAATACCCATAATTAAATAGTTCTGTTTAGAAAATCCAGGACCAAGCAGAAGATTGTAATGATTAAACTTATTAATAGTTGACAGCTGGTTTTGGTTAGTGCTAATATAATGAATAACAAACATGATGGTTGTTATGGCACATTCATTTTCGTCAATGTATAAGCATTAGCAACTATTTAATCAACGTAGAATAATTAATTGATTTCCATGAGCAATGACCAGCAGCGTTTTAAATTGGCATTGGCATAATTGAATAATGTCTTAAATATGTCTGTGTATATACACTTTTTGACAAAAGTCTTGTCATCAATTCCAGTTGTAAGAGCAACAAATAATAACTTGAATTCTAGTTGATCACTTGGAAAATTGGCAGATTTTTCTCATGAATCATCTGTTGAACTGCATCCCAATCATCACATATACTGCAGAAGACCTACAGTATTGGAACCCACATGAACCCAAGATTCTCATAGAAATCAGTCAAGTTTGGTAAAGGAAAAATCATGGTTTGGGGTTACATTTAGTATGAGGTATACAAAAGATCTGCAGAGCGGATGATAACATCAACAGCTTGAAGTATCAAGACATTTGTGCTGCCCATTACATTACAAACCACAGAAGAGAGCAAATTCTTTAGCAGGATAGCGCTCCTCATACTTTGGCCTCCACATCAAAGTTTCTGAAAGCAAAGAAGGTCCATGATTGGCCAGCCCAGTCACCAGACATGAACATTATTGAGCATGTCTGGGGTAAGATGAAGGAGGAGGCATTGAAGAGGCATCCAAAGAATCTTGATGAACTCTGGGAGTCCTGCAAGAACACTTTCTTTGCCATTCCAGATGACTTTATGAATAAAGTTATTTGAGTAATTGGAGATGTATGGATACAGTTGTCTAAGCTCATGGGAGTCATACACCATGACCTTATATTCTATACTGTACATTATTTCTGTTAAGTGACAAGACTTTTGTCTAAGCAAAGTCAGAGCTTAATGTCCTTGTACAATATTTAAAAATCAAGGCATGATCATATTTTATTTTGATAAAATAAGCCTAATTTAGAGGCATTTGCCTTTGCCTTATAAGCCACTTCTGATACCAAACTATCAACTAGAAGTCAAGTTATTATTTGCTATTTCTAAAACTTATACAAACAACAAGACTTTTTTCAGGTAGTGTATGTACAAGTGCTTTAGAACACCTTTCCAAGCATTCACACCACACCAGTAGCCCTTACTGATCACATCTGATCACCAACATAGGGGCAAACTTGACAAAATCTTGCTGTCTAACATCAAATCAAAAAAGTATACACATATATTTGAAAAAATATATAAAATCTACTTTAATCCCCTACTTTAAATTAATGTTTACATCGATAATATATAGAAGTGTCCCATACATTGCATAATAGATTTTTGAACATTTTAAATGAAAGAAATTGTTTCAAGTAAGGAGGCAAATGAATGCAAATGAATAAAAAGTAATAGACCAATTAAAACATCCTTGAGGAAGCAAAAAAAAAATGGAAGAAAAAATCTATATAAAAAAAGTTCTCAGAATCTTATCATTCTTGGCACACAAATCCAGATTAAATATCTTACGCTCACTTTTGTCTTAGCTTACCGAAACACATTGAAAAACTGGTTCTTCTAAGAAGGAATGGGGAAATCAAACGCTCAACATATCGGTCTATACATTGTTATTTCTGCAGTTGTTTTTATTCCCTGTGTTTATTATAGTTACTGTGTACATAGTCTTTGTGCCTCTGGCAAAGCTTGGCATTCTTAAACTGTCAGTGCCAGTAATTAGGATTGTTAGGCAAATCTATAAAGCAGCATTACCAGAATGTTAAATAATGGCAGTTAATCAGCTTATAGGCGTGACAGGTTAGTCCAGAAACCAGGATTTTATACTTAAAATAAATTAACCATAGGTAATCATTGGCGATGTTAACAATTAATCCGTTCTAATTAGCATGGATGAATGCTAGCACTGAGTATCCTCCTATTATAGTAATATATTTAAAAGTGCAGTAGGTGATTGTCTTCAGAAACATGTTTGTTGTGCTGGTTGAAAATCTCTTCACATTCCTCTTCACATTAAAGTAAATGATCTAAATGTATTTATATGTATTTTTTATTCTGGGTAAGGTATATTAAATATTAAAAATTGATTGGGCTGACAAATTACTTAATTAGGACAGGTAAAAAAAACAAATTTAAATTTGTATTTCTACGCAGCCTCTTTACGCAGATAGATCTCTCAGTTGCAAGAACACTTTCTTTGCCATTCCAGATGACTTTATGAATAAAGTTATTTAAGTCATTGGAGATGTATGGATGCAGTCATCCAAGCTCATGGGAGTCATACACCATGACCTTATATTCTATACTGTACATTATTTCTGTTAAGTGACAAGACTTTTGTCTAAGCCAAGTCAGACCTTACTGTCCTTGTCCAATATTTAAAAATCAAGGCATGATCATATTTTATTTTGGTAAAATAAGCCTAATTTAGAGGCCTTTGCCTTTCATATAAGCCACTTCTGATACCAAACTATCAACTAGAAGTCAAGTTATTATTTGCTATTCCTAAAACTTTCATAAGCAACAAGACTTTTGTCAGGTAGTGTATATACAAGTGCTTTAGAACACCTTTGCAAGCATTCACACCACACCAGTAACCAGTTATTTGTATTTCTACGCAGCCTCTTTACGCAGATAGATCTCTCAGTTGCGTTTGCACGTGAAGCATGGCCACCTACAGCTGACAGAAAGTGACATCAGGTAAACTCAGCAAGCATCAACCTGAACTTCTTTCTGAAAGACCAACATGGCCTTTTGAAAGGGCTTCTGCCAAAAATGCTGAATTTTTCATACTCTTCTGCTCAACGCCAGTGAAAAATCGCTTGGGTTTGAATAAGGAAAAACGGCTCAGAAAAATGCTGATGATAAACGCAAACGAAAAGCATCCCGGTGTGTTCGAGCCTTTTGTAACTGATTAAAATGGTTACCTGCTTGTTTTCTCTAGCTTGCAATATATGTATTTAATTGTGTTTTGTTACTTGTAACTGCTCCACACGGCTTGTACTATGTCTGGTTAACTCTTTATATTCTCATATTGCATCTAAAACCACGTTGAAAACGTGACGCTTTGTTTATGGATGCGTTTGTGGGCTCGCGATCCACCGCCGTTTGTCGTTGCTATGGCCGCCGTCAGCTGTTCCTTCACACGTGCGGCAATAAAGTTTCAAAATAATTCAGCTTTTGCCGCTGTGTGGATTCACTCACGCTGAACGCAGTTGACCAATCGCAATACTGGATCATCGGACCAATCAGCGCAGATTAGCATCGCACTAAGGAGAGGTTTGGGAACAAATAAATCACTGAACGAATCATATGGGAGTCGTTGGGATAATTGGGTAAAAATAAATGCATATTATAAGACAATGAAAAGGTTTTTTGACCACGCATGCATATCAGCCTGTTGTTGGAGACCCCCAAAACCAAAATATATAATGCGTAATAGGGGCTCTTTAATATACAACCAACAGTGCATCTATGACTGCTTTTGAAACCATGT
Source organism: Danio aesculapii (assembly GCF_903798145.1). Lineage (NCBI taxonomy): Eukaryota > Metazoa > Chordata > Actinopteri > Cypriniformes > Danionidae > Danio > Danio aesculapii. Next base: position 26,050,379 of record NC_079437.1, read on the forward strand.
TGTGAATGTGAGGAGCATTATTGGCTGTCAGTTTCTAAGCAATTAGCAGTAAACTTTTACCGTCAGATCAGCTCACACTGTACATGTCTGGCACTACAATGTCTGGCACTCACAATGTTAACTCAGCATTTAAAAAAAAACTACAATGAAAATGTTTCTCAACAAGGTGTTAAAGATTTGATTTAGAAGAAGATACTAAAAAGCCCTAAAGAGACTTACTCTGCACTATGACCTGATAGGCCTCTGCTGCAGGAGAGTCTGGAACTTCAGTCAGGAATGACTTTCCTTCGTCACAACTTTTCCCTTGAAAAGCAGAAGTGCATTAGAGAACTAGAAACTACCGCCCGCAGAGACTTTCTCAGACATTTTAGGGAGTTTTTGATACTTCATTCAATATACTGACAACACTGTGATTATAAAAACAAGGAAACACTCTCACAAAATCAAGAAATGGAACGCACCACAGCGCTACGACGTAAATGGTTATACTTCCTCATACACTGACTGCTATGGTAGAATAATATTTTATCTCTGTTTTATATATCATCTCGTTCTCTTCCTTGTGAATGGTAGAGGTAATGATTTTATTACCTATCCGTGGGTCAAGGGGAATTCTGCCCAAAAGAGGGAGATTAAGTTCTTCACACATTCTCTGTGCTCCTCCTGTGGTTGGAGGAAATATCTGTGATGTGTTCTGTCAACAGAGGGGAAAAAAGGTATTTAAAAAAACCTATGTTTAATGTCATAGGCCATCCAATGAGATTTCATTCAGTCACTTGTGTCATAAGACTTTTTTCTGTGTAGCACATCATTTAACTTCTCTTTTTTCATGCAGCTATAATGCAAGATTTAAGCTTCAAAAAGGATGAAAAAAGTCCACAGAAGAGAACAACCTTTATAAACTAAAAATAAGGTGTAAAATATTTTGATAATTTTTCTTTGCTCATATATTGTACATTTTAATTATTCCAGCCATGTCAAAGCTGAATTTTCAGCAGTGATTTCCCCAGTTTTCAGTGTCACATGATATAATCAGTTTAACCTATTAAAATTAATAGCTTTTATAAATATTTTCTTCAGTGTATAATTGAAACATTCTGATTACAGAGCAGTGTATAAGTTATTATTAAAATTTATATATTATTAATTATATATCTTATATTTATATATATATATAATATATTATTAATTTTATTATTTTTTATTATTAATTTTATTATTATAAATATTATTACTATTATTTTAAGTTGTAATAGTGTCTACATTTTTCTCATTTTGATTTTTCGTTTGATTACATTAAACAGCGGTGTCACTTTAAAAGTGCACAGATCTATAATAAAAGCATTTGATTGCTTTCCTAACCTTTTATGCTTATTTATGTTTTTGCTTTATTTAAAAGAAAACCCACCAAGATCAACATGTTTAAATATTATTATTATGAATATTATTATTATTATGTGTATATTTCTGATCAAACATGCACCCAAAACCCATAGTGTCCACTTTCACTTCAAATATGTACAGAATCCGTTTGTGAAACAGCATTTATTTATCACTTTGGAGTGCGTCAGACAGTTTTTGTATTTATTTCAAAGTGTTTTCATGCCTAAATAAAAAGAAAGCACAGAACAGATTCACATTTAAGAGCAAGGGGTGTCCACTGGGGTGGTTGCGTATAGGGAGGATTGGCTCTTTAATGTTTAATGCCACCCTTCATAGAAAGATTAAAAATATGGAAAATACCTTGATGGGATGATAGCGGGATAGAATTGTAAAATACGAGAGAATCCCGGGAAAAACAGGAGGGTTGACAGGTATGTTTGAGACACTTTTTTTGTGGAATTGGTTTTGTTTTGTTTGATTGACAAACTGAAGTTTGAAAAAAAATCATTTATTATTACAAATAGAAATCTGTTGAAATTACTTTGAGTTACCTTTGTTCAGTTTAACTAATAAATACAATGACTCTTCTATCCCACTAACAAATCTTTCTGCCTTAAAATTGAACAGTGCAAATGCATCTTTATTGTCTTTATTATCTTTTTTTATTACTTGTCTTTAATGCACAAGGCTTCATATGAATTCAGAAAACTTGACACGATGATGCAAATTTGACTTATTTCCTTTCACTTAATAGATTGCTTTCGCATCCTCTTTTAATCTTGAAAACTCCCGTCCTCATTAATTGTAACTGACTGAAAAAATTGCAATATTACTTTCAAGCTTAAGCAAGAGAGTTCTGTCAATAATTATTACAATAAAAATCAAACTCCTAGAACAGCACTTCCTATTTATTTGCACCAGACACTTATAACACTCCATGTTTCTGGAAAATAAATTATGCAAAACTGAGTGTGCTTCATGCAGGTGAGTGGACTTGACTAACCACCTGTAAAAGATGCACACTCTTTCCTCTCCATATTCACCAGACACTTTATTTAAATTTTTTCCCAAACACTTCAATACAAAAACTCAACCAATACATAAACAAATAAATAAATAAAATCTTATCTATCTTATCTACATACATACCTACATACATACATTGAAGTCAGAATTATCAGCCCCCCTGAATTATTTGCCCTCGTTTATATTGTTTAACAGAGAGAAGTCTTCAACACGTTTCAAAACATAATAGTTTTAACAACTCATTTCTAATAAAGATTTATTTTATCTTCGCCATGATGACAGTAAATAATATTTGACTAGATATTTTTCAAGACACTTCTATACAGCTTAAAGTGACATTTACAGGCTTAACTAGATTATTTAGGTTAACTAGGCAGGTTAGGGTAATTAGGCAAGTTATTGTTCATGGTTTGTTCTGTAGACTATCGAAAAAATACATAGCTTAAAGGGGCTAATAATTTCGACCTTAAAATGGTTCATAAATTTTTTTAAACTGCTTTTATTCTAGCTGAAATAAAACAAATAAGGCTTTTTTTTTTAAGAAAAAATATTATCAGACATACTGTGAAACTGTCCTTGCTCTGTTAAACATCATTTGATAAATATTTAAAAAATTAAAAAAAATTAAAAGTGGAATTGTATATATATATATTGTTGTATAATGTATATATTTATTTTACTTATTTTATATATATATATATATATATATATATATATATATATATATATATATATATATATATATATATATATATATATATATATATATATATATATATATAATATATATATTTGTAGTTGCTTCCTAAATTAATAAATCTAAATGTAAACATCAGTACACAAGTTCGGAGTAAGTACAAGACCATTTCTTTTGTATACTATACCTTGCATTTAGGACAAACAAATCCACTCATGTTCTCAATCACACCTAGGATGGGCAATTTGACTTTTTTACAGAATCTGATCTCTTTTCTCACATCCTGCAAAGATACTTCCTGTATGAAAAGTGAACAAAAAAACAACATTATCCAGCCATCGAAATGTGCAGTTACTTGTTCTAATACTGTATATAAACACTTCACAAATACAGCAAAAGTGTTGATGTTGACTGATGTTTTTCTCTTACATCTGCTGTGGTTGCAGTATGTGTTACAAAAGGGGTGGTCCTACTCCTAACACCTACAGAGCAGACATTTAATTTAAAATGCAGTGATGCAAAACACTACAGATTCCTGCACATGCAATGACCTTTGGCTGTTTTCTTTATGAAGTATAAGTGCAGTTATATTATACAGCTGCAGTGAAGATTGTGTTAAAAATCGATCTACCCTACGGTGTTATCAATCAACTGCCTGGTAAATGCTAAGCTATGAGGATGTTTTGTTGGTGGTTTCTTTGATCATGTGCAACTTGTCTAAAAACAATACTTCTTTTCTTTAATTATATACTGTTCACACCAGTTAGTTCCACTTCCCTGAACAGTCTCTTGGCTCCTATTTAAATCTGGCATTAGGATGTGTTTTTGATCATTTGATCACAAGTATATGACACAAAATAATGGTGTAAATGAGGTCTAACGTAAATACAAAACAGCATACAGTAAAACACATACACACCACAGAATGTTATAAAGACCTGCTACTGAAAAGCTAACCACGACAGACCTACTTGTGTGCTTGCATGAAATTTGATTGTGCTAAAACAAGAGGAAGGGTTAGAGCAAAACCCAAACACAAGTGCTCACGAGAGAAGCATTTAAATGTATGTTAAAGGGCCATGTGGACAAAATAATCTGGATTCAATCAATCTCTATTGGTTTATTGTATTGTATACAGTGAATCCGGAAAGTATTCACAGCGCTTCACATTTCCACATTTTTTTATTTTACAGCCTTATTCCAAAATGGATGAAATTCATTTATTTCCTTACAATTCTACACACAATATCCCATAATGACAATGTGAAAAAAAGATTTTTTGAAATTTTTGCAAATTTATTAAAAATAAAAAAAGCTGAAAAATCACATGTACATAAGTATTCACAGCCTTTGCCGTGAAGCTCTAAATTGAGCTCATGTATATTCTGTTTCCTTTGATCATTCTTAAGATGTTTAAGTAGCTTAATTGGAGTTCACCTGTGGTAAATCCAGTTGATTGGACATGATTTGAAAAGGCATACACCTGTCTGTATAAGGTCCCAGGGTTGACAGTGCATGTCAGAGCACAAACCAAACATGAAGACAAAGCAATTGTCTGTAGACCTCTGAGACAGAATTGTCTCCAGGCACAAGGCTGGGGAAGGTTACAGAAAAATTTCTGCTGCTCTGAAAGTTCCAATGAGCACAGTGGCCTCCATCATCCGTAAGTGGAAAATGTTTGGAACCACCAGGACTCTTACTAGAGCTGGCCGGCCATCTAAGCTGAGTGATCAGGGGAGAAGGGCTTTAGTCAGCGAGGTGATCAATAACCTGATGGTCACTCTGTCTGAGCTCCAGCGTTCTTCTGTGGAGAAAGGAGAACCTTACAGAAGGACAACCATCTGTGCAGCAATCCACCAATCAGGCCTGTATGGTAGAGTGGCCAGACGGAAGACACTTCCCACCTGAAGGACTCTCAGACCATAAGAAACTAAATTCTCTGGTCTGATGAGACTAAAATTGAACTCTTTGGAGTGAACGCCAGGCGTTACGTTTGGAGAAAACCAGACACCACTCATCACCAGGCTAATACCATCCCTACAGTGAGTCATGGTGGTGCAGCATCATGCTGTGGGGATGTTTTTCAGCAGCAGGAACTGGAAGACTAGTCAGGATAGAGGGAAAGATGCATGCAGCAATGTACAGAGACATCCTGAATGAAAACCTGCTTCAGAGTGCTCTTGACCTCAGATTGGGGCGACAGTTTATCTTCCAACAGGACAGTGACCCAAAGCACACGGTAAAAATATCAATGGACTGGCTTCACAACAACTCAGTGAATGTCTTTGAGTGGCCCAGCCAGAGCCCAGACCTAAATTCTATTGAACATCTCTGGAAATGGCTGTACACCGTCGCTTCCCATCCAACCTGATAGAGCTTGAGAGGTTCTGCAAAGAGGAATGGGCAAAAATTCCCCAAAGACAAGTGTGCCAAGCTTGTGGCATCATATTCAAAAAAGACTCGAGGCTGTAACTGCTGCTAAAGGTGCATCAACAAAGTATTGAGCAAAGGCTGTGAATACTTACAGTATGTACATGTGATTTTTCAGGGTTTTTATTTTTAATAAATTTGCAACAATTTCAAACAATCTTTTTTTCATCACATTGCCATTATTGGGTATTGTGTGTAGAATTTTGAGGAAATAAATTAATTTAATCTATTTTGGAATAAGGCTGTAAAATAAAAAGAATGTGGAAAAAGGAAAGCGCTATGAATATTTTCCGGATGCACTGTATACACTAATCAGCAATCAACTATAAGCACTCAAACTACAAATAAAGCAGAAAATCATATTTGGAAATGCTCTCTTGTGGCAGCTGATTGAAATGATAGTTTAAACCCTGTCACTTAAGGATAAACTCTCTTTTTGCTCTTTTGATTCCACTTCTGGAGACTGAATAATATGGAATGCATATTCTCAACTTCTCAGACACACAAAAAGCTTTTATAAAAGTGTCTACATGTTAGATTATTTTATTCTGAGTGTTTTTAAGATGTTTTTCATAAGATATTACTGTAAAACAGTCAGCTTTTTCAGTAAGCAGTTGCATTGGTTTACATTGTGGACCCCTGAATGTGTATAAAAACATAAAAGTGAACATGTAGATTCCAATTGTCTATAGGTTGTTTTCACATGACATCATTGATGACGTGCAAAATTCAGATAGAGGGCATGAAGAGATTCTTCTGCATAGGAATCGCTATCAGAATATCAGAAATATTTCTGTTTTATCTTATATATAATTGTTTAATTTGGCCAAAATAAGAAATGTCGAACAGCTTTTATAGACTTCCAAAGTTTTTACTCATAAAGGGGGGAAAGTTTAAGAAACTGGCTGAAAAACGAAAGAATAGGTGGCATGTAATAAATATTTATTCAATACATCCATGTGTATAAACCTTTTTTGAATGCGATTCGTTTGACAGCACCAATAAAGATTATATACTGGCCTAACTATGTGTATAAATATGTTAATGTTTTATATAAAAATCAGACACAAACACCACCACACGCATACAAAATCCAGAAGAACATAAATAGTGTACTCTGCCATGCAATCGCTGTAAAGAAATCTCCGTCTTGTTTTGCAATAATCCAAGTCTTTACTGGCGTTTCGGCAGAATAAACAACCGTAACGTGAACATCTATATTTGTGGTGAATGTTTGTTGATGGTAAGTTCATTAAGTTCATTCTTCCTTACAAAAATAAATAAATAATATAATGTAGACTATGCGTCCACGTATTTGCATGCTTTTATCTGTTATTTCGTAATGTCTGGAAGATATCCGCATGGCGGAAACTATAGTAATTTATAATAAACATGTGTTTGAACCACATAGTGAAGTGTATAATGTGTACAACTCTTTGTTAATGAATGCTACAGAATACTATAGTACAGTAAACTGATAAACTGTAATAAATACTGTAAGGTTAGTGTAAACTATGGTGCATTGTGGTGGTGTATAATTAAAGCGAAGAAAACTGAAGCCTCTTGAATAACTTGTTTATTACTACAGTTGTGTTGTACCATAGCAACAATATAATTACTACGACAGTTTAATTCAAGTAATTATCTACAGTGTGCTTCTAAACAATGTAGTATTTACTAACTTATAGTATTTTCATGTAACGTAATAAGTAATGCAGTATCTACCGCCTGGATGACAGGCATATATATATTAATTCAGTAGAAAACTCAGCCCTCTTCATTATATAAGGAATATGCCCAACATATGTGATTATTTTCTTTTTTATATCTCCTTTGAAATATGGTATAAATCGCAAAAAAGCCCATTAAGTTTTTTACTTCCTGTCCTCTATCAGAATTTTGCGAGTCACCAGAACCCCGTGATTGAAAACCTATACCAGATGGGAAAAAATAAAGTGGTAATAGTAACAATTTGATGGCAAAAACAAATTTTCAGTTCTGTTTTACATGTATTCAGCAGGTATTTCTACCAAAAAATGACCTACTAAAGAGGAACAAAGGAATGAATCAAAAAGCCAATGACTGTTGTAATATGCAATTGGGTTTTAACCGATAACTGAATTATGAAAGAAAAGAATGTAAGTGCATTGATTGAAGATTGCACGCTTGTTAGGAGCATGCAGAAGAGGTGGTGTCTCTTCAACTGCCATTTGAATGATGTGGTGGTCTCAGCAGTCAAGAGGAAGTAGTCTAGGTTTCAGTGCTTACGTGCTTCTCATAGAAAGTACAGCCCCTTTAAGAGTTCTGTCCCTTTCTCAATGCAAGTATAACGTAATACATTTACAGTTTTAAAGTATAAGCTGTTGTTGGCTTCTTTAAGCACGTGCGCAACTTTTCTGAAGACGTAAATAACGTTACATTTTGTTTTCTACATTGTTTACACCAGTGAGTTCCACTTCACTGGATGTGTACAGGAAACCAACTTTTTTTCAACATTTGGTTACGCATGAAAGCAACTTGTTTCCCACACTTAAATACATCTGAACTCATGATCAAAATTCTTATACGCATGTACATATTTAGACCATTTGGATGGATGTAAACAATAACAACGGTCTTAATGTATTTCCACTTTTACATTTTTAAGTTCCAAAGCTTCTGAGAATCCAAATAGGTCCACCTATTAATAAATAAGGTTACAACAGCTGTTTTAACATTAAAACATGAGTGAACTGTCACTTGTTACAGTTAAAATAAAATAGTTTGATATCAAGCAGAAAATGTTCATGGGCCAATGACATTAACATATTGAATCTGTCTGTCTGTCTGTCTGTCTGTCTGTCTGTCTGTCTGTCTGTCTGTCTGTCTGTCTGTCTGTCTGTATTTATGTATGCATGTATGTATGTATGTATACTGTTGAAGTCAGAATTATTAGCCCCGTTTCTTTTTTTTCCCCAATTTCTGTTTAACGGAGAGAAGATTTTTTTTTCCCAACACATTTCTAAACATAATAGTTTTAATAACTCATCTCTAATAACTGATTTGTTTTATCTTCGCCATGATGACAGTAAATAATATTTACTAGATATTTTTCAAGACACTTCTATACAGCTTAAAGTGACATTTAAAGGCTTAAGTAGGTTAATTATGTTAACTAGGCAGGTTAGGGTAATTAGGCAAGTTATTGTATAATGATGGTTTGTTCTGTAGACTATCAACAAAACATATAGCTTAAAGGGGCTAATAATATTGACCTTAAAATTGATTTAAAAAAATTAAAAACTGCTTTTATTCTAGCCGAAATAAAACAAATAAGACTTTCACCAGAAGAACAAATATTATCAGATATACTGTGAAAACAATAAACTTCCTAGCTCTAATAAACATCATTTGGGAAATATTAAAAGGAGAAAAAAAAATTCAAAGGGGGGTAAATTATTCAGACTTCAACTGTATATACACACATTTCTTTTTTTTTTAATGTAACTTTAATTTAATTCACTTTTTTAAAAATCTTTTTTTATTCCTTTCCACAAGAATGCAAACTAGATGACATGTAAACTCTACTTCCTGGAACATGCCATTTGATGTGTTATGAGTGTGGTTATTCACCTGTGGTGTTGTGACGATGACTGCTCCATCGATGCCAGCGCCACTCAGATACTGCACAATGGACAAGTGCTCATCTGAAGTTCCCGGAGGTGTGTCTACGATCAGATAGTCCACTTCTCCCCAGTCCACATCCCTGAGAAACTGTTTTATCATGCCTGCAAAAAGATACTACACATGTGACAACGCACCATAACAAATAGACTACACTGCACACAACTGCACTCTCAGCACTCCAGTCTAATCTCATGTGAGATGCAATCTTAGCCAAAGTCAGATAAGCAAAGAGCTTTGCAACTGCATTTTTAAAAAATCTGAGATGCACACTTTTATTTAAAGATTTACTTTTGTCTTTATTATAGTAAATGGAGAGAAAGCAAAAATTGTTTGTTTGTTTGTTTGTTTGTTTATTTAATGAAATATCAGCAACATACGGCTCTTTCATGGAAAATTTATATAAAAAAATGACTAAATAATAATGACTTCATAATTCAACAAGAGATGATAAAATTAATAAAAGTAAAACATTAGATATTGAAGTTGAGGAGGGTGAGAGATGGAAGGGATTGGGAAAGGCCCAAACTCAGGAATCCAAGCCCTGACCACTAGGCTATTAGCAACAACAAGATGCACACATTTTTGCAGTTATTCTGCAGTACATGCAGCCATTGTAATTTAATTCCTTTATCCTATCCTTCCTTCCTTTATCTAATTATCTTCCAAAGGAGATCCACCAAAAAAAAGTCAAATACACCGAAGTACCTGGCACTCACTGCTATGTGTTGTGATGATGAAACCTTTTAATATTATATTAAATCCTAATTGAAAGTTGACCCCCCCCCTCCCCCCCTCCATAATCTATCAATTATAAATTAATTATTATCATATTTTTTTCCTTCTCGCAATTTAACTCTTTTCCCCACTTCTTTTTCTCTTACTTTATGGGGTGTGAGTATGTCCGTTAATGTGTTGTTCAATTTGTGTGTTTTAAAAGTTTTAATTGGTCATGTGGTTGTGATTATTGAATATACAATTGAAAATCAATAAAAAGATTTTTTTTGTATGAATCCCATTTACTGTAGTTAAGCTTGTGTCCTATAAACATAATTTGATTATTAGGGAAAATAAAATAAAATATTTGGTTGCATAAAGTTTTCTTTAAAGTAAATGCTTAATGTTAAATCAGATAATTTTTTTTAAATTACATTAATAATTTATTACAACAAAACTATATTTCTAGGGTTCATTTAGAATCAGAAATAACCCGAAAAAATATAATTGACTTGTAATTTTAAAGAACGTAATAAAACTTGTGCTTCTCTATCAAGGCTAATGCGTGAATCTGCATCAAGGCCCTGCATCAACTTCACAAGTGATCAGTAAAGAGACATTACTGTTTCCACATACATCTCTTGCGAGCACGTGAGCACAGATTCTGTCAATACCCTTCCTTCTTATGTCATTATGCTTTACATCACTTTCACAGGAGCACACAGTGTGACACACAAATACTATTAAATGAGATACTGGAATACAAAACACACACACAGTTCAACACAGTGAATCATGAGTATCATCTTTTGGTATGTTTTTCCAAAATACATCCAGTAACCGCCTTGTTAGGTCACCAGATGAAGAGTAGCAGATGGCTTTTTCAGACAAATCTTACCATAGTTACACAACAAAAGCAAACTAATGAAACGCATTTGGGAAAACCTGTGAAAGTGGTCATACGTTTTCATTCATTCATTTTCTTTTCGGCTTAGTCCCGTAATTATTCAGGGATCGCCACAGAGGAAACAATGCCAACTTATCCAGCATATGTTTTACACAGCGGATGGCCTTCCAGCCACAATCCAAGACTGGGAAACACCCATACACTCTTGTTCACACACATACGCTACGGTCAATTTAGCGGATTCAGATCACCTATAGCGCATGTCTTTGGACTGTGGGAGAAACGGGAGCACCCGGAGCAAACCCACGTGAACACGGGGAGAACATGCAAACTCCACACAGAAACGGCAACTGACCCAGCCGGGGCTCGAACCGGCAACCTTTATGCTGTAAGGCGATTATGCTACCCACTGCACCACCGTGCTGCCCAGTGGTCATACTGTGTGTGGAAAAGAATGTTTTAGACAACATTTACATCTGAATTTAGTGTCATCCACTTGTGTTCAGGTTGAGGATATCCATAATTAAAGCCAAAGAGGGTCAGTTCAGAAAAGACATTTTAGTTAATGTTGCACTCAAAAAATTATGTTTGCCATTTGTCAAAACTACTTATTTAAAATGACCTTAAACAACACAACCCTTGCATTTTTTGGAGGACAACTTATTGATTTATGTTCAATCCAATTAAATTAGTAAAAACTAATTAGTTAAATGTATGTTGTCTAAACACGAATCGATTGTACTGAACCCAGCATTTTCTTACAATTTGTTACGTTTGCAAATAATACATTGTAGGCTTGCTTTGTTTTTGTTGTTGCACACAGAAAACATTTGGCGTAAACTCTAAAACTTGAATGATACATGAAGAAAACCTATAAACCAGTTGTACTAACACTTCAAAACCAAACTTATACTAATACAACAGAGTAAAAATGGCAACATAACATCACCCAAAGGTATGCAAGTGCTAAATAGTGACATAATACAAACTTAGTTTGCTTCTTGTTCGAACTACTTATTTAAAATGAGATGAAAGAACACAATTCTTGAGTTTTTTTTTGGGAGGGCAATTTCAATCTAGGCCTGTCATGACATCTTTTTTTTTGTTTCACAATATATTGCGATAAATGATATTATTGTCATTTTAGGGCCATTTTATGACACTCATTATATAATGCCAGAATTACAATATAATAGCAAGTACACTCTTTCAAAGAACACATAATATTTTATCATTTTCCTTCAGCTTTGTCCCTTTATTCATGAGGGGTCGCCAAAATGGAATGAACCGCCAATTTATCCAGCATACGTTTTACACAGCGGATGCCCCTCCAGCTGCAACCTAAAACTGGGAAACATCCATACAATCTCATTCACACACATACAATACGGCCAATATTGTTTTTTTAATTCAATTCACCTCTAGTGCATGTCTTTGGACTGTGGGGGACACCAGAGCACCTGGAGGAAACCCACACCAGCACGGGAATAACAAGCAAACTCCACACAGAAATGCCCAGCTGGGACTCGACCCAGCGACCTTCTTGCTGTGGGGCGACAGTGCTAATCACTGAGCCACCATGTCACCCCATAATACTTTATTCTTAAGAATATTTCATTTAATTATGGTCATTTTAACCATTTAATAATTAGGCATTGAAATCACAATTTGAAAACGTACATCCTAAACAAACAAATAACAATAAATGTTAACAAAAGAAGTGCAAGGGTAAAACTGTCAAGGCTCTGATATATGCCTCCAGATGCATTTTCAGTTGTCAGACACACACATGAAAATATACTACAGTAATTTATAGTTAATACTATAGTGTTTTAACGATACTGACACTGACACCTCCAATAGAGATAGAGAGGTTGTGCAATAAGCTAAAATGCTGCTAGAATTGGTTTTTATGTATGGGCGTTATATACTGCATCACCAAAAATGTTTGAGGTCCTGTCTATGTGTTGTGCGATAAGTCGATATATTGATTATTGATTGTATATTGATTGTGACAGGCCTAGTTCAATCCACTTAAATTTGTAAAAATTATAATAAGATAACTTAAAGTGCACTCGCATAAGGTACAGTTGCCTTTAACCGTGCCAAAGTGTGATTGTCCCCCATTCCCTCTCCTCGTGCTGCAGGTATTAGGTTTCCTGAAGGTGCAGCGAGGTGGTTTGCGTCTTTAACAAACTACAAGAGTTTGCTTTCAATGAAAATTAAGAATGATAAATAAATCCACATGAAACAGTCCCTTAAAAGTGACGTTGCGTCTTCAGTTTCGGGCTCAGGCACGCTTTCCGCTCAGGGTACACTCACACTATGCTATCCAAACTGAGCTCAGGCACATTTCCCGGTTCGTTTGAGAAGTGTGAGTGCTCTGGGCTAGGGCCGGCCAACTGAACCGTGCCTGAGCCAAATTCAGAGCACTCACACTTCTCAAATAAATCGGGAAACGCGCCTGGGCACAGTTCGGATAGCATAGTGTGAGTGCTCCCTTAATCTGTTCATGGAAGAAAAAAAAAATCGGAATTGAGTCACTTGAACTTAAAAAAGTGCCAAACAAGTGGTTTATAAAAAAAAAAAAGCTCTTATTCGTCCCCTCTTTAACAAAAAATGACCAAAAGTACAAATGTATGGCCTTTTTCCAGCCTCCTGTTCACTTGTATTCAACTGCAACCCTGAAACATGCCATGTATGGTGTTATTTCAGACTATCAGTATCAAACTCTTTCACAAAACAACATCAGTTCCCCTGAATCGCAAAGTGTTACTTCCTAAAATGTTTAAAAAAAGACAGCTTGTCTTCTCTCACCCAATTGCAAGTTTATCTGATGAACATGATTGGAAAAAAAATACATTATGTTTCTACATACATGAATTGAGTCATTCAGGTCAATGCACACAGTAGCCTAAATCAATGTGACTACTCAACACCTTGGTCATTACTGCATCTCAAGCAGTAAAAAAACAAAAAAAACAAAAAGACAAGTGAAACAAATGTCACAGATGCAACATTTAGATATCAGACAGTGGTTAAACACAGACTACGAGGAAGTGAAACCCATCTTGTTTAAACTTAACTTAGTCCCCTAGATAAACAGAGCCACATGCTATTCTAAGAAAACAACACTTTTTTCCAGCTTTTCTGCTGGAGAAAGATAAATGAATATTGTATAATGTCATGCTGTTCCTCATATAGCATGTTAAATCTTCGATTGGCTTTGGTCAAGTTCCGCTAACACTCAGTTGTGTGCATTCTATTGTGTGGTCATTACAGCCCCATTTTTTATTGTTATTTTAAAAGCAGTATTTCTGCTTCATAATGTGACAGGAAGCTAATGTTGCTCATATATCATATGATACTGGATAAAAAAAAACGCCTTTAATTTAATTACACATGCTGATCATATGATTAAGAGATACAACACTAAACTAACCTCCAGTGATTGACATGAAAAACCTGTTGACTGACTGAAATGAAACCTGCAGGTTAACCAAGTGGAAATATTTTATATTTATATTAAAAAACAGCTGCTTGAAACCAAACATGTTTTCCAAAAATACTCTCACCTAAAACACACTGCAAAACCGACAATCATATGACTGCCACCCACAGGTAAAGAGACCACACATACCCACTTGTATCTCAACTTTTAGACTGAGGATCTGATATGGAAGGTGAGATATGGAAAAATATAACACTTTCATTTAGGCATTTTCGTACTAAAATTTTGCAACAGTAAAATCTGATTCATATACTTAGATAAATCTCAATCATAAAAATATATCTAAAAATATAAAACAAAGTGAACACCATATCATGTAGGGCATGACATTTAAATATGACATGGCAAAAAAAATTTTTTAATACAGACTAGAACAATGTTCCATCCAAAATTATCTGTAATTTCCCCACCCTGCGCCCTATAACATCCCCCCAATGTCACACGCATATGATTCATTTACAATAAACTAATTTCACATGATTTAGACTGAAACCACAGTTTATTTTCAGTATTTTTCTTAATTTTCAAGTCTTGCCAATGCAGTTTAGACTGTCAGTGCAGTTTAATTTGACTTTAACAAGCTTTTTGGGTGTCTGAGGCATATGAATACGCTTTGAAGCACTTTGAAGTAGAGCATACTGGGTAGAATTTTAACAGGGTATGTGACATGTGGCCTTGTGCTGTGCTGTTTTGATCTGTGCAGCAAGATTATCTTGCAAGTTAACATACTAACAAAATGCAGCACATATTGCAACTCAAAAAATGAGACTGCATGACACTGACTACGTTTACATGGACATCAGTAATCAAATTATTTACCTTAATCTGAATAAGACAATAATATGATTAAAGTGTTTACATGAGTTGCTTTTTGAATGTTCCTTTCATGACCCCGTTTTGCATGTTATAGCACATAATTCGATTAATGTCATTTCACCACTCTATTCACGTTAAAACTCTGCATTTTGCGATGCAGGTGTCTGTGGTCCTTTACTGACTGAGTACGAGCAGAGAATAGTGTCAAACTGCTGTGTGTGTATTAACTATCCAGTTGCAAAATTTGCCGAAAATCCTACATCCCAGTGGTGGAAAGAGTACTGAAAAATCACTCAAGTAAAAGTACCATTACTTATCTTAAAATGTAATGCAAGTAGAGTAAACGTATCTGTTGTAAATATTACTCAAAGTAGGAGTAAAAAGTAGACCTTTCAAAAGTACTTAAGAGTACTGAGTAGTGAGCATTATGGTGTGAACAGCTGATGCATTTACATGTAATTTGTGGATGTGTGTAAACGTAACATTCTGTAGTGCATTTAGTTATTGCCCAGCAGGCACACAACGTCATAAGACACTAATATTAGGTTAGATTTAGGTCGTGACGTCAGGTGACCAAAATTCAATGTCTAGCCAGCATCTAAGGACAATGTTATTTTGATGTTCAATAAAGTCATCAAATAAAGTTGATATTTGATTTTAGGTTGTGCTAGAAAGTGACCAAAATCCAATGTCTATCCAACATCTTAAACCAACGTCATATTGACGTCAAATACTGACATTTATTTGTCAGGTATGGAAATCAAAACACCAACGTCTGATAGACGTCATAGTGGTTACGTCCACACAACGTCAAACTGTAACATCATTAGACGTTGATTTTAGGTTGGCCGTTGGACACTGACGTCGGCCTGACATTGTGTTCTGATGTCAACCCGATTTTAATTTCCAAACAAAATACAACGTCCCCACGACGTTGGGGTACAACATCAATTTGATGTCATGTTGACGTCTTATGCCTGCTGGTTGGTTATTTAACGCCATTTCGAGCATAAACAAAGTAAACATCCGTCATCTTTTCATCAATGACATGCAACTAAACTCTGCATCTAGTCTCTGGGTCATTGCGTGTAAAGATTTTAGACATCATCTTCTGCACAATTTTAATGCTGCAATTATAAAGCGCTCATGTCTTGAGGTAGTTCATTATTATGCGATTGACCTTCTATGTGCGATTTGATTGGACAGGAATCGCAGGACTGATTTTTCTAATCCGCATAGTCAAGAAAGAGATAAAGTAGTGACTGCAGGTTGAAGGAAGATAGTGGAGTAAAAGTAGCGATACAGCACTAAAAACATTCTCAAGGGAAAGTAAAAGTACACATTTTTAAAACTACTTAGCAAATTACAATTTCTGAGAAAAACTACTCAATTACAGTAATTTGAGTGTTTGTAATTTGTTTCTTTACATCCCTGCACGACAGTAATAGTTTGATTGAGGTGTTTACATGCCTGTACTGCACTTCAATAATGTGACTAAAATCGGCATACTCCACATGTCTTAATTCAATTTCTGTTCAGTTCGATTACGACCATAATCGGATTAAATTAATCAAAAATCACTGTTTACATCAATCAGAGTATTGCCTTTATCGTATTAAAATCAGATTATTGGTGTCCATGTAAATGTACTCAATGAGGAACAATGTAGATCTAACCTACTAAATACAATAAAGAAGCATAATATTTTTGACGTGTAAAACAGAAGACTGGACTAAGGTGAAGTACAAACCGTTCTTTTTGGGGCCTCTCCAAATAACAGCATCATCTGGACTACTGAGGAGGAAGCCGATGGACATCACAGCCAAGTTATCTTCAACATACTACAATAGAGAGAATATACTTTAGCCTGATTTAAGACACAAATCACTATAAAGGAATCAAAGTGTCTTCAGAATTCAAAAGAATAGAGATGAATAAGATCTCACCACAGGGGACCAGCCTGAGCCGCTCTGATGAACCTACAGTGAGAACAAGTAGAAAATGATCTTACCTCTATATAAAATATTCAGATACCCCAGTATTCTGACACAAGTATAATGCAGAGTCTGTGTCTGAAGTGAAGTACCTGCTCCCCTTCTAAGCCCATTATTTTGGGTATTGATGGCCCACAGATGTCCACATCCAGTAGTGCCACCTAGAAAAAAAACAACAACAACAACAACTTAAACACTCATCTGTCACTGTATAACAGTTGGGACATTTTCAATCCATTTTATATTGTCTAAATCTGAATCTTAAACCAAAATCATATTGACGTCAAATACTGACATTTATTTGTCAGGTATGAGGACCAAAATTCAACGTCTGATAGATGCCATAGTGGTAACATCCACACAACATCAAGCTGTAACATCATTAGATGTTAATTTTAGATGACACTGTATAACAGTTAGGACATTTTCAATCCATTTTTCATATCGTCTAAATCTGAATATGAACACAACCTAATAGGCTGGGCCGATAAAGGATATCATATCGAATTGCAATAAAATTTACTGTATGTCAATAACGATGATAAGCTATGGACCTTTTCACTCGATATTGATCAATGTAAAGAGCCAATTACACAGCAAACAAATGCAACAACAGGAGTCTGTAATTGTGCTGATATTAGAGATATACTCTCTCACCCAGTATTGTTTAGCGAGCTCGATTCACTTTCCCGCCAGCAGTATCAGCTGTTAAACTGTTGTTTATTTTAATGATGAATATTTTTACAACTTTAATTAAGTAAAAATTTTATTTAAAAATAATTAATTGTTAAATATAAGTATTTTTGTTTGTGTACTGCATATATGCTGTCAATGACAGTTCTTAAAAATATTCTATTTTATATTGTACATCATAAGTATAACGTTTAAAAAAACGTAATCTGCAAAAAATAGTAATGTGTAAACTGTTTATTATCAATTACTTTGAAATGTTATTTAGTAAAGTGTCTAATCTTTGTGGCTTCAGTCATTGTTAAGATACTCTTTTCAAGCTGGAAGCATTAACAACTTATATCGAAATATATGTTGTTATCGCTCAATATAAAAAAAGAATTATCGAGACTGCATTTTTGCTATATCGCCCAGCCCTAACCTAAACTAGAAATGAAATGCATATATCATATATAATTTTCAATTGTGCATTTATAAATGGTGTGACAGTTAAGGGAATAAGCATGCAAACTTGTTGTTGTTTATTAGGGATATAGATTATGTACTTTTAAATAGTGTGCACAATATACGGTTTCAGCATTGATATCGCAATGTGATTATTCGCAGTAGTCACATCGCAAGATATGCAATGTTGAGTTTGTGTTATAATTTATCATTTGCAAGTGTTGTAGAGGCCTGTGACTGTATGAGGACTTTAAAAGCATTCAGACATATGAAATTGTACTGTTAGTAACTTTAATAATGATTAATTGTATTGAATTGTTTTTATTATTAAACTTCTGTATAATTGAATACTGTTATACTTGAAAAATGATAAAACACTGTTTATTTCAATTGTAACTTTTTCTTTATTGTATTTATTTATGCTTCTAATTTGTTTATTAGATTTTTATACAGGTGCCCTCCCTTACAAAATCATCCCAATCAATTTAAAAGGATCAATTCTTTCCTAATAGAGATGTACTCATATTTGTATTTAGTTGTTTTCAAAACGCAATATATATCACAAAATAATAACAAAATATCGCAATGTTAGATTTTTCCAATATTGTGAAGCCCTATTGTGCATTTTGCGAAGATATTTGATAATTCGATATATTGTTGTACAAAACAATGGCAAAAAAATCTAATAAATAAAAGAAATTTCAATTAAAAAAATGTGTAAATGTGGTTCATACAAGTGAGCATCTTATTTTTTGCTTAAAAAACTAAGGAAAAAAGAAAACACAGATTTAAAAAAAACTAAATGCTAAACACAAAACTAAATAAAACTACATATTAAACACAAAAAACAATATTAGACACAGGTAAAAATAAAAGACTTAAACAAAACAATACAAACAAAAATATTAAACCATATATCAATTTAGCAAACTAAACTAACTTAAAACCAACCAAAATACTAAACAAAAACAAAGCACTAAACAAAACAAATATATCATATATCTTTCATATCGATATATTTTCTTCAAAGCAATATTTCTAGAATTTGGTAAACAAATTATATAGTAAATAATAACATGAAATATAAAAGACAAAACACAAAGCTAAATCCTAAACATAACTAATGAAAATACAAAACCCCAGCGACTGCAGTAAAATAAAGTTAACACAAGATGTCAGCTTACTCACACACAGTTTCAGTCTGACCAGCACTGACTCATACATTAGACATTGCATAAGACCTTCATAAGCACTTCAGTTCCATTTCTGTACATACAGAGCACAACCACCTCCAGTACATGTTTAAGCTATTTAGACTCATCTTTGAACGCCACTTCTACCCCGCTGCGACTCGAAAACATAACCTTTCCATTGCCTTCATGGTATGAATGAAAGCATTAGGTCTACAGTCTAGATTAGTGTGGGTTGAGTCTGTACCAGACCTGAGGGCTATATCTGAACTCACATCTGCAAGAGAGCTGAGAGACAAAAACAGGTGCTCAGAAAATACTGGCAAAACTTGGGAGTGTGAAAGTTTTCTGTTCTGTAAAGTTCTTATACAGCAAACATCTGCAATTGACAACAAACTCTATCAGACTATATAATACACAGGTTTTCAAACTGTGGGGCGTGCCAGCACCTAGTAAGGGGGACGCGAGACATTGAGACATGCACTCGAGTAAATTATGATAATGATTTTTATGTGTTCACTAGAGGGAATAATATGATTAACGTTACCTCTACAGCTAACTATCAGACACCTGTAGAGTTAATGAGTTCCAGTAAAATATATACAAATAAAATGGACCAGGTGCTTTTTAAAACTAATGACGGTGAATGAATAAAAGTCAAACTGGTGAGTCGTCTGACAAAAAAGTGCCCTTCTCAATCAAATTCTTCTGGCGCTTGTGAAATTAGACAAATTTGGCGTGTATCCTAAAAGTTTGAAAACCCCTGATATAATATATTAAATGATAAGAAAACATGTAACATAACTTAAAATACTTAACAAAATAAAATAAAACTTTAAAAAATTATAATTAAACAATGAACAAAGAAAAACTTTTTTTGTAATTAAAACCAAATACTGAACAAAATAAAATATCAAATTAAACTAAAAAAAACACAACAAACTAAGTAAACAATGAACAAAAAATAAATAAATTAAAACCAGACTAAACACAAAACAAAATGATAAAATAAAACAAACAATACTTACTAATTAACGAAAATAATTACTAAACAACTACTTATCTACAAACACCTCAGCAAAACCTAAATTAAATTTGCCACAAGAAAAATAAAATCTGCGAATCTTTATTATTATTTTTTCTTTAATAGGAGATCGTCAAATCTCTTTCTCTCCTCTTACAATAGACACCCGAGCCTGCAGCATATGTTTAGGTGATCACACCGGCACAAATCTCCCGCCAAAAGTATAGTCTGTGCTTGTGACTAATCTGTGGACTTCATAGAAATTCCAGATGTGTTGATGATCTAACTTTTTGGATCTGTGAAAGCCATTGCTTTTTATGCATTAAAGGCATGTCTAATAATGGATATGTATATAAAGTACACTAAATCCAGCAGTGTCACAAAGTATTTGTTTTAAAAATGTATATGTTCTAAACTTAAACACACAGTCTAATAAATGTATAGCCTTCTAGGACTGGGCTTGTGTTAAGTGTCATTTGCTTAATGGCTGAATTAAACAGAAAGCTCATTAAACACCCTCAGTTTGGTCTCACTGTGAAGCGCTTTATTTCTCCTATGCTGTTCCTCTGCATTTCATTAAAGTGTTTAAAAAGTTTAATTCTGTTGTTTTCAAAATTGTCCTAAGAAAAGAATGGGCGAATGCATATATTATATATACATTATTAATGCACACTCACCAGCCACTTTATTAGGTACATTACTAGTACCATGCTGGACCCCCTTTTTCCATCAGAACTGCTTTAATCCTTCAGGGCATAGATTCAACAAGGTACTGGAAAATTCCTCTGAGATTTTGGTTAATATTGACACGATAGCCTCACGCAGTTGCTGCAGATTTGTCGGCTGCACATCCATGATGCTAATCTCCCGTCCACCACATCACAAAGGTGCTCTATTGGATTGAGATTTGGTGACAGTGGAGGCCATTTGAGTACGGTGAACTCATTGTGATGTACAAGAAACCAGTCTGAGATGATTCGCGCTTTATGACATGATGCGTTATCTTGCTGGAAGTTTTTCACATTTTATGACATTGTGGTCATAAAGGGATGGACATGGTCAGCAACAATACTCAGGGATTGCTGCCATGTCATGGGCTGATTAGAAATGTGGGTTAACGAGCAGTTGGACAGGTGTACCTAATAAAGTGGCCGGGGAGCGAACAGTATATTCCATCAGGGATCCCACTTAGAGGCAAAAAACAAATTCCCTGACTTTAACCTGACTTTCAATCCCTAAAAAGCAGCATTTCCATGACATTTAATGTTTGACTTAATAATAATAATCTAAAATTAACAATGTTAAAATAACATCATGCAAAATGATATTCAAGCTTAAACCATTTTGATATTACTTAAATATCCACTATGAGAAAAACAATACATAATTTACCTCAGATTTTGTTTGTCTACATGGATGCAAAGAGCTACCTCTTAGATAGCAGTTTTACACACTTTATACAGTAGTTAGCTTTACTGAAGTCTACGGCCCAATCCCAATTCTACCCCTTAGCCCTTCCCCTTCCCCCTACCCCTCGTTTTGTGCGTTCACATGAAGTGGTAGGGTGTCCCAATTCTCTTTATGTTGAAGGCGTAGGGCTAAGGGGAAGGGCTGGACAGCCCTCTAAAGAGAGATTTTTCAGGATCACACTCGAAATCAAGGGTAAGAAAATTTCCCAGAATACACAAGGCACAACTACACCCGGAAGTCAGGAGATGCACAAATTAGTATTTATTGTCATTATTATGAATTTTTACGACAAACAAGCACAGGTTTTAATACTGTGTATATTCATAACCACGTTCGTGTTTTACCCTCATGCTTAAAAAAAAACCGCTAAAATAAAAACCGCAAAATTTCGCTATCTATAATCCATAATAATAACTCCTTTACAGCATTCCCACACAACATGACAGTTGATGACACTCGAATACCCTGTCAGAAAAGTCTAATTGCTGAGAATGACCTTTTTACAGTGTCTGGTATAAAAACAATATATGCCTTCAGTGATTTTCTGAATATAAATATCAAAAAATAACTCCAGCAGCTCACGATGACAAAAGATGACAAGTGCAGGTGCTGTAGTGGGGTCCCATTTCTTAGGGGTAAATTTTGAAGCCCTTCCCCTTCACACTCTGTTTAAAGGACCACTTTGAAGACAAAACTCTTAAAATGAAGTGTAGTTTAGTTTGGTGACTGCATTTGACAGAAAGTGACTGCCAGTTAATGAGTGAGAAAGGAATAAAATTGAGCTGAAAAACAGACTTACCATAATTATAAACATGAAACAATATTATACAAACATTATTTATTAAAAATTATTGAAAAAATTATAAATTATATTTTATTAGAGAAATTATATTTTGATTAATGGAACTATCTATATGACAATCTATGATATTCCAGAAATTCAATGACCCGTGGGAACCCTAAATCATGTCCCTAATTTCTGTGTCTTGTCACACTCCCAAACTTTTAATCTATTTATCTCGATGTTTTAATCCATTTATTAGATTAGATAGCCAGAACTATAAATTCAATTTCCAACCTAAATAGTTGTAAAGCTTGATTCTGAGCACATGCTTAAATTTGACTTATTTTTAAAGAAGGCACATAGCGTTAAGTCTTATAAAAGTAAATCTAAAAAAAGGTTTCACACACTCCTATAAATAAAAAATACAAAAAAAAAATAATAAAAATAAATAAATAAACAAATATATATATATATATATATATATATATATATATATATATATATATATATATATATATATATATATATATATATATATATATATATATATATATATGTGTGTGTGACTACTGTGAATATTTATTATGTATATATATTGTAAACCCAAAAATGCATGTATATATTTACAACATGCACATGATCCAAATTATATATATATATACATTTAAATATCAAAGGAAGAAAGTACAGTTTTGTTTTTATATATGTGTGTGTATTACATATACATAATAAATACATATAATACACACACACGCACGCACGCACGCACATATGTCAAAACAAACTTTGGGAATGAGATTAATCTTTGCCCAGCATTATTATTAACTTATCACACATAAGCATTTAAAAAGTGTATTTGTTTAAAACCCAAACACACAGTCTAACAATCCTGTGGCTTGCCCTGGGCTTGTGTTAAATGTCATTTATTGCACTCCTGAATTAAGCAGAAAACTCTTTAAACACACCCTAGGTATGGTCTCACTCAGAAGCTGTTTATTTCTCCCTCCCTGTTCCTCAGCTTCCTGAAGGAAATTTACAGAAAGCAAACTGGGGAGTAAACGCAGCACAAACCCCCCTTTATTAGTCCCACAGGAACTGAGCAGGTTCCCCCTCTCTCTTTCTCTCTATTTCTCTCAGGAAATGGCTGCTTGGTGAACAGGGTTGTAGGGAGGTTAAACTAGTGGCAAAAGTCAAGGAATCGCCTGCTGGGGAAGTCGCTGCACTTCCTCCAAAAGTCTGAAAACAGCTCTTTTGGCAAACGCTTCTCTTTTTCCAACACTTCCCTTTTCTTTGGACCAAAACACAAAATGTATGAGCTCCTGTGTCTCATTTGGCCTTCTTAAATCAACGTTTGAAACCCTTAGGACTCATCAAATATATGATGAGCAAGAGATGGAAAGGCACGTCTTAACCTTAAAAAAATGCTAAGAATCCCACAGAGCTCTGGAGGGAATATGGAACATCCACAAACTGGCCTGCTTTCAGACCAGATGTAGGTTTGGTTATATGGTCCTTCTAGAAAACAAAAGAGACTTCAGCTGCGTTTCCATCCAAATTAAGCAAACAATTTGTGCATAATAACCAGAGAAGAATAATGACCACTGATGAAGGAGCTGGTATGAAATATAATGGCAATATTAAACATTATAGACTATTCTTGGTTTCTCCACGAATTACAATGTTCTGCAAAGTTTCAACTAAGGTTTTACGATACTGGAAAAATCTAACATTGCAATGTCTTTTTTTTATTCAGCGATATATATTGTGACATTTTAGTAATAACGGCAGACCTAATTACCTCAGTCAAACACTGCAGCGGTTTTTACTTTTCTCCATAAATTTGTATC
The DNA here is from genome assembly GCF_903798145.1 of Danio aesculapii. Taxonomy (NCBI): domain Eukaryota; kingdom Metazoa; phylum Chordata; class Actinopteri; order Cypriniformes; family Danionidae; genus Danio; species Danio aesculapii. Next base: position 26,074,972 of record NC_079437.1, read on the forward strand.
GGAGCTGCAGCAATGGTTTGTCCGTTTGTCATCCTCTGAGAAAATGGCTAATGGTCACGTGAGATGGCAGGGGAGCGCAAGCTTCGGGTCAGAAAAACAACACATGTGAAAATGAGTGTCGTATAGCAGCAGTGAGGAGATTGTAAATAAAAAAGGATGTAAGGATGTCGCCAGAGTGGCTTTTTGGTTTCTTTTCTTGTGCATGCCAGCCACTAGCACCCCATCTGAAAGAGTTTTCAGGATGGGGTAATATAGTCATTCAGATTCACAATTTGTAATGTTGCAGTATGTATTTGAATAATGATGGCTGGTGCCTTGAAAGCTCAGATTTGATTCTCATATTTTGTGTTGTTGACAAAGTTTGAGGTTTACTGTATCATTATTATGCACGCCTTAAAGTTAGTTTTGATTATTCAGTATTTACGCTTGACCATTGCACACACTTTGTAACATTTGATTTGTCAAGTTTAAGAGTCTCTTTCACACTTTTGTTTATTTTATTATAAAGAAATCAGATATTTTGTTTAAATATTTTTTTTCACTATTAAAACCATTTGCTTTAGTAATGTTGGTAAAATAAAGTGATTAAATAAAAAAAAAACTAATATAGCTAAATGCATTGTTAAAAAATATTCAATAAGAATCGATATCGAATGATATGAAACATGATATCGTGATATTGTTTTTGCAATACCGCCCAGCTCTTTTTTGTAGGGGAGAGCATAAAACATAATAAACAATATACAAGCATAGATAAGTTCAATAAAAAACAGCATTTTATTGTTTTCCGAGAAGTCAAACTGTATTCAGGTGTACAGTAATTGGATAATCAAATGTAAAATAAAACTGCATAGCTTTCGTTTTAAAAAACAATTCGATAAAATTATTCGTTATTAATTTGTCAGAGTTACTAACGGTATATTTATTATGCCTGAATGCTTTTAAACCCCTCACAGTCACAGGCCTCAAAAAAAAAAAAAAAAAAAAAAAAAACACTTGCAAAATCATAATCCAGACGCAACACTGCATATACTCGTGATGTGACTACTGTGAATGATCACATTGCGATATCGATGCTGAAACGATATATTGTGCAGCCCTAGTTTCAACATCATATAATGCCTTCTAAAGTATATAGTGCTGTTAGAATTGCAGTCAAAAAACTATTGTGCTATATATTAGCTCATTAAAGATTTCATTTAATATTTAGTATTTTAGATGTATTTTTATAATACTAAATTATGTTTAAGAAGCATGATCCATTTATGACCTGTTAACTATATTAGTTGAAAAAAGAATAAAGCTTTAAAATATTTACATTAAAAACTTTTGTTAATATTAAATCAATTGTAATAGTTATAATAATAAAAGTGAAAGTATTATTTTTACATAAAACACACAAAAATGCTATTTTTAAATTGAAATAAATATGAAATGTAAAACAAATCAAAGCCATGAATGTAAATAAATTAGTTTCACATTTGTGAATAAAGACTGTTTGGGTGCAGTATCAAACATTACTGTTTGATATAACATGATATAACAATAAGGTCATTTTTGACCCACAAATAACACAAGTGTAACAATTTTTATGTCCAGATCCATAATTTTGTGGGTATCTGTTCATTCAGCAAGAGGTGAACTGAACTATTAACTAAAAAATTAACAAGAAATATATAAAATTGTTCGATAAACAAAAACTACTCAACAGAGGCAAAGGGTTCAAATTTGACTATGCAGAGGAAAAAAGGATCAGAACAAAACTAAAAAAATAAAATGCAAAGAATATACAATATTTAATTTAATGAGTGACACATATTAAACATATGTAATACTTTTGCTATTAAGCAATTTGAGTACACAGTTATGCTGTGGTCACACAAGAATTTGAGCATATGAAATTCTGTTGTACGGTGATACGAAAAAGTGGTGGAATAAAAAAGATGATTAGACAATGTATCATAATTTACATTTCTGTTAACATTTTCATCTTCTATTAGTCTCAAGCAACCCCTTGATGCAATTTCTCAGGTCAGAGTTCACCAAGCTTGAACTTTGGAACTCAGCAAACTGCGAAACTTGTCACATGAGCTTGTATTTTCATTCTGTCACATTCGCATGCGTATATGGAAGTCTACAGGGCGAAAAGTGTAGTGTGACCACAGCTACAGTGTCACAAAACTGAGTAATGTGGCTTAACAGTCGACGTTCTTTTCTGGTGAGCTGTTGGTTTAAAGTCTGAAAGGGGAGATTTCTGAGTCATGTTTAAAGACCTCTCAGTGTTTAGTCACATCAATCAATATCAATATCTAATCAAATGTGTATATCAAAACAATGAATTACTAAAAGAGTGTATGCAAAACAACAACCATAAAGAACTGTGACTTTTAAACTGTCCAGCTGTAGGCAATTATTCTCAGCCATCAAAACAAGTGGCTGCTAAATCCATCAGGATTCTGCAAACAGCGACTAAACCACCAGCATTTCCTTAGAAAGCAGCCTGAGACACACAAGAGAAAGCAGAAACACTTTTACATAGGCGCAGTTCTCTCATAAAGGGTATTTACCTTCTGTTAAAGAGGAGGAGAGGGAGGAGACAGACAGAGTTCATCCAGAGGGAAATTCTTTCTTATATATTACTTCACGCATCTTTAGGCAAGTTATGAAAATATGCCACTGTATCTCTAGAGACCATCAGAAAGAGATTTAATAGTAAAAAAAAAATTAAAACAGCCTGAGATTTAAAAAAGAAAATATGTGTGGCTTCTGCTTTGAGAATCCAGAACCAAAAAAGGGTGTTTGCATCAGCCTAAAGCACTTAAAATGGCACAAGAACAAGACATTCTTGGGTCAAACACAAGTCTCTTCCCAGTTTGAGTTGGGCGGTGTATTTCCCTGTTTTCAGACAGACTGTGGAAATAAAAAACACAAATGTTTAATCTGTTTGGTTTTTGGAACAAAAAGAGATTTTAACATCAGTTTTCCATTAAACTATATTACAGTTTTATTATTTCTGCAGTAGAACACTAATTTCTGTAAAACACAGGAGTTAATTATAGTTAACGAAAACTAAAATAATAAAATTAAAATGTTAAAGAGTCCATATTATGGGTTTTTGAAAATGAGCTTCCATGCAGTGTGTAACACAGCACTAAGTGAATGAAAACATCCAGCTGAGGTTTAAATCTGAAAGTGTGCAGTGTTTAAAACTATATTCTTTAACGAAATAGTCAACTCAGAGTCGAATGAATGAATGGAGTTGGGTTCGGATCCTTTGTTTGAACACTTCGATGTCAATCACCAAATATGTAGTTCCAGATCCGGTAAAATGTGAACACGCTTTCACTTCAGACACTAGCAGAGCACTGAGGATCACGGGATTCATCATGACGCGAATAGATGACGATCACTGACAGATGGAGATTTGGCTGCGGGGAATAAAGGGTTAAAGTTCATTTTCACAACACCACCACAGTATAGCCAACAGTATGTTGTGTTTTTTTCTGTCATTTTTCAGATTTTTGATACAATAACCTATGCTGCAGCTCGGGATTCTTCAGCCGCTTGCTATTAAAGGAAGGAGCAGCAGAGACTATTATGCATGGGACTTTGTCAGACTTTGACAGTTTCTTCTTCCCCCGGATCATAACATGTAAGTGTAATTAAAATTGTTGTCTTGTTTTGTGTAGTTTGCAATATATGTGTTTAATTGTGTGTTAGAAGTTGTAGTCGCCCCGCACAGCTTGTAATCACTTATCTATTGTAGATAAGTATTTGTACTGTAAAAAAATTTCAAAAATATATAGCTATTAGCATATTGTGTCCAAAACCACGTTGAAAATGCAGCACGTGCTTCTTCCTTCACCGATTTAAACGCGTTTTGTGCTCGTGATCCTCTGCTGTTTGTTGCTATGGCCACCATTAGCTGTTCCTCACACGTGCAGCGTGGGCAGTTTTTCAAAATAGTTTAACTTTTGCCACTGTGTGGATTATTTCTGAATGTGTGTCATTGTTATTACTTGGGGTTAGGGTTAAGAGTAGTGTAATATGCTGGTGTTTAACTGCATTGCTTTATTTCATTCCTGGATTAGGCTCTCACATACTCTCTGGCTGCTACTTCAAAGCCACGGTGGGAGTTTCTCTCTGTTTCGCGCTGAACCCAGTCGTCCAATCACAACAGACTGGGTCATCGGTCCAATCAGCACAGATTAGCATCACGCAAACAAATGAATCACAGAACGAATTATATAGGAGTCGTTGGGATAATTAGGTAAAAATAAATGCATATTATAAGACAATGAAAGTGTTTTTTGACCTTGCATGCATATGAGTCTGTTGTTGGAGACCCCCAAAGCCAACATATGACCATTTATAATGCAAAATAGGGGCTCTTTAAAAGAAATTAAATAAACAATTAAAACTAAAATGTTAAATTAAATTAAATAAATGTTATCTAAAAACATAAATCTGATTATTGGCAAGAAAATGCATTTAATTTAGTTTAAAACCAAAACCAAAATGAACAATTTATTATTGTTATTTACTAAGATTAGAATGTATATAAAAGTGATGAAATTAAAATAAATGAAATTCAAACTATTGGACTAACTCAATGACACCAAAACCACACTGGTGTGAAATGGATCTGATACAGCAGGTCTATCCAGTTATCATTAACATGCTAACTTCCTCATTAACAGCCATATAATGGTTTTCATTATGCTGCAACGATGACTTCATCCCTTTAATGCTCCACTTACTGTGAGTGAACACCACACCTGTAAATTACACCACTTTTTCAACTTCGTTTTAACCTTCAGTCAAGGCCTGAAGCACTTAACCTACATTAAAATGTAAATTGAGTAAATTCAATACACGCATGCTTATTAGCAAAGAAATCAGTCTTGGGGTAAATAATATGCCTAATATGATAATCTACACTGAAGAGTGAAAATTCCTGCCATTTAGGATGCCAATGAATTGAAAAGTATGACCTTTAAGAGAAGTTGGCTGGGTCTGGTGAAGTACAAACTCCATTGGAGATGCTTGAGAAAATAAAGGTGAGATAAACAAGGTCATGGTAATTATAAAGAACAGGCTTCTTTTATAGGAGAACTGCCCTTGAACAACACCTAAATTCACTGGCATAAGCAGATGTGCTTCTACAAACCATGCCATAATATGTCAGCACACTTCCTTAAAAACTGAGTCAGTTACTCAAAGCTACATTGATTTCTGTGCCACGGGGATCATCCAATTAAAACTCTAAACTAAAAGTTACATGCAGTTATATTTGCCTATTAAATGTCCCGCGAAACGCTCTGAAATGCGCATTTTTATTCAATGTTTGACGTAATCTCAACTGAAAAAACGACAAGAGGGTAAAACAGATTAGCTCCTCCCCTTTAAAAGAATAGCGAATAGGGTTTTTGTTTTTATCACAGCTCTGCCAGTGAGAGTGGTTAAGATCAAGCGCAACAAATGAAAAGCAAATTAAAAGCATCTTTAAGGGGGCGGGGCATGTCAGAAACTAGAGAGTATTTGATTGGTCAAGATTAAAAGAGAAAATGCAGTATGGGCTGACCTGAAAAAAAAACTGTTGACCCATTTAGGCCTAAGTGACAAACTGCAAGCTTAGGCGAATTTTGTCACTGCTTTGGAGCACACTAGCTAATAGATATACTTAAAACTAACAGACAGAAATTAGCATCTACAAATGTTTTATTTTAATTTGATAGGTGATCATAGGTGAAAGTAGGAACGTAGATAAATTGAGAGCTTTGCCTTTCGACTCAACTCCTTTACCACAACGGACATCAACCACATTACTGCTGCCATATATATATATATATATATATATATATATATAAGCTTATCTGTCTGCTGTTCTTAATTGTTTAGTGCCACATTGCGACTAAACAATGATGCAAGTAGGTTAGTGTATGCTGCATCCAGCCCCTTTTTTTCTGCAAACTTTAGGTTTAATTAAAGATTTAGAAAATTATTACAGCTCAGATCAATGTTTTGTGTCTAACTGTTTAATTTCGTGGCAAGCAGCCCTATTATAAGAGGCATAATGTAGATCTAGCCAATTGTCTGCATACACAACGTCAGTTCATTGTGCTCTAAAAACTGTAAATATAGATTTAACCAAAATTTGGTATAAAGAAAATAAACCTTTGGTTTTAAAATCTTTAAATGACATTTAAAACATAACAGTTGGGTTTGTTCATATTTGAACCAATTTTGGGTTAAAATATCCAATAATTTTAGAGTGTGTTAGTAGAGAAAAATTAAATAATTTAAAACATTGGTAAATGTTGATGTCAACATTAACATTAGAATGTTTTAAAAGTATTTTAAATGGTTAGAATACTGAAGTATGGTTAGGTCAAGTAAACTCATTTTAAAAAGCAGATCCTTTTTGTAAAGTGTTACCAGCTTTTTAATGTTTTTTTACTGGAAATTTTCAAAATATTAATAAAGGCTGAATGAATTTTGTCATATATATTTCTGATGTAATTTGTTTTAAAATGGTGTTTATTTCTGTGAATGCAAAACTGTACTGTAGCCACTGTACTCCAGCCTTCAGTCTCACATGTGGGATATAGTCAGCATCAAAGAAAAAGAGTACGAAAGCTTGTTTCCCTTCACAAGATTAGAAAAACAGACAAAAGTAATTGTGATATAATTGTAAGTAAATATATGCTGCATCTTAGAATTGTGAAATTGGCGAGTCAAAATTTTGCAAACAAGACTCTTTTTTCAAAACTCAAAATTCAAAGACAAAAAAAAAAGAAAATTTATTTATATATATTTAATTTAATCTGTGGTTGAAACAAGCATCCATACAGATAAACTGAAAATAAGTACAAAGTCATTTCAAAACTATTAAACAGAAATGTGATCAAAATGATCACCAGTTTTCTTTCTTTTCCACATCTATTTCTCTCACATAAACTCTTTCTGACTGTCTATGAATATGTGTTGGATGACTCTTATCTGCTCACAGGTTGCACTAGTGGGGCCTCTCAATGCTTTCCTGACTCGTTCGGTACTCAGGAAGCGTGAACATAACGCACTGCATACAACAGGATGTTCCCACTCGAGCTCACAGCCCTTCCCGATTCAGAAGAGGGACTTTTGACACTGCAGATAAGTGGAAGCTATCAGCACACAGGCCTGAGTAAAGATCACGGACACACACACACAAGGTTTCAACTGTCAACAGCTTCAGAAAGAGAGAGAGAGAGATTGAGAAAAAAAGACCATCTCAGTTTTATTTTTCTGAAGGCTACAGCAGCCTATTACTACGAATATCATGTGCTTGAGAAGTAATAACAGTCCCTGAAAAAAAAAATCAATACAAAAAAAACCACGCTGTTCCACAATCTGTCAGTGGAGAGTGAGACATACACTTCAGTTTTATGTGTATTCTAAGATGTGTGCAGTCAGTGCATGGCACAAAACTTGTCATTGTGTACACAGCAAAAAATTGGGAGTTGAAATTTCGATGTTAAGCCTTTCTGAGTTTACTTCAGCTCTCAAAATGTAATTTTAGCACATATAATGTAGAATCGTGTCAAGTGTTGGACTCATTTAAAGGAGTTGATCATCAGAGTTGCTTTAACTCCCACAAGGAGTTATGATGATACTCCGCCCAAGCGCCCAGCCCCCCATGCATTTCAAGTTTGGCCCAATCTCAATTCTATTTTTGTACCCCTTCCCCTTGGCCCTTAAAACCAATTGTGAAGGGGAAGGGCTTCAAAATTTACCCCTAAGAATTAGGACAGCACCTGCACAATATGTCATCGTTATCTCTTGCTTCATGTGAGATCAGACGATGGTAACTGCTGTAGTTTTTCCAGTTGTGTTATTTTTTGGTATTTATCTTAAAAAAAAAAATAAATAAAATCACTGAAGGCAACGATATCATGTTATCATAACGATATAATGTGGCAATAAGCTCCTAACTGTACTGTGTATTTACACCGTCGCCATATTCATCTATGTAAACACATGAAAACAACACTAACATTATAGCAGACACTGTAAAAAGCCCATTCCCAACCACTAGACTTTTCTGACAGGGTATTCGAGTGTCATCGACTGACAGTATGTAGTGGCACTGCTATACAGGAGTTATTATTATGGATTATAAATCGTGAAATTTTGCGTTTTTAATTTTAGCGTTAATTTAACGTTGATGGTAAAACACCCCTACCCCTTGACATGAACACGCAAAACAAGGAGTAGGGGTAAGGGGAAAGGCTAAGGGGTAGAACTGGGATTGGGTCTTAGTCTGTCTCTGAGAGAAATCGTTATTAAAAGCATGGTGTAGTTTTCGGTGGTAAGACAATTTTAAGCTATTATATTTATGTAATTATGATATGGGGCATCACGGTGGCACAGTGGGTAGCACGATCACCTCACAGCAAGAAGGTTGCTGGTTTGAGCCCCGGCTGGGTCAGTTGGCATTTCTGTGTGGTGGGTGCTCCAGTTTCTCCCACAAGTCCAAAGATATGCGCTACAGGTGAATTGAAAAGCTAAATTGGCCGTAGTGTATGTGTGTGGATGCAAGAGTGTATGGGTTTTCCAGTGATGGGTTGCAGCTGGAAGGGTTTCCGTTACGTAAAACATATGCTGGATAAGTTGGTGGTTCATTCTGCTGTGGTGACCCCTGATTAATAAAGGGACTAAGCCGAAAAGAAAATTAATGAATAATTATTATATGATGTGTAAAACAGTAGCATAAGCAATATGCAATACAGAGCCCTGCACATGTAAAAAATGTAATAGCCCTACATTAATTTATAAAACAAGAAAAGATACATTTTTCTAACTAAGCATACAACGTACACACAGCTTGTTTCACTTGTATTCGTGGTATTTCAGGGTATATACAGGAATCAGAGATTGAAATTCAATATCCATCACCATTGCAGGTTTCAACCAGTAACATTGTCGACATTTTAACTTGCAGTATATTTACTAAATACAGATTGCAAGAAACAAATCCTAAACTAAAACTGTATTTATATACTGAATAAAAATAGTAATCCAGCAGGTGACGCCTTTACAACAGCAGGAATAACAGTCTTTCCCTGGTTACTGCAGTAAACAAAGCAGCATGATGTCAAATCTAGCAGGATTGGTTTGATTTCATAAACTACACAGCATTCCAATATTCAAAAATATTGAGGCAAGTTTAGCATACTGCCACCAAATTTAATACCTTATAAAATAGCATTTAAGACTTTGAATACCTTTTCAGGGCCTTAAATTTCTCTAAATTGATTTATCAATTTTTATTACTTTTTAAGACCCCGTGGACACCCTATATTTATTGACTAAAGGCAATAAAACCCATTAGAAATATATACTGATTCAGCCTACACTGGAGCGACCCTAGTGGGAAACCTCAGGGAATTAAATGATTGACTTCTATTTCAAATATGCTGATATAATGCACAAATTACTTTCAATGGACAATTATTGCGCACAATTGACAATGGACAAGTGTTCAGTAGGCATGGGACGATAACCGTTTTCAAGGTACCGTGGTTTGGAATAGTCAAGGTTTTAAAACAGCCTAAATTTTCTGCTATACCGTTCCTACCATTTATATAAGTTTTTTTATTTCGTTTTTTAGGACAACAACAGAAAAGACCCTTAAAGATTCCATTTTAAATAGCAAAGATATTAGTGTTTTTGAAACATATGAAGACAGCAGAATTCAGTGATTTATTTGAATTATTTAGCCTGTCATGCTTACAGTTCCAAAATATTTCAAATGTTTCTGAAAATAAAATATATTGTGTTCAATGGCGGAAAAAGTTGTTGTTTTTAAAGTATTATTACTTGTCTATAAATCACTAAATGGCCTAGGACTTCAATACATTACAGTCATGCTCATTGAATACAAACTTAACAGATCACTCAGATCATTAGGATCATAGAAACTATAAATTCCAAGGGTTCAGTCAAAGCAGGGTGAATCGGCCTTCAGCTATTGCGAACCCGCTGCTGGAATCAGCTTCCAGAAATAATCAGACGTGGTCCAACATTAGGTACATTCAAATCCAGACTGAAAACACATCTGTTTAGCTGTGCCTTTACTGAATGAGCACTGTGCTACGTCCGACAGATCGCACTATTATGTCTTTCTTTTATTTTCATTCTTTTATGACCTGTTAACACATTTTAATCAGAATTTTTGTCTGTTTTTTTTTATTATTTGTTTTATTTGCTTATACTTGTCTCTTTTATTCCTGCTTATGTCCACTTTGAACTGCCACTGTGTATGAAACGTGCTATATAAATAAACTTGCCTTGCCTTGCCTTCATTCACTCAAAAAATGTGATAATTATGTAAGTGCTATGCTGCTGATACGGCAGCAATAAATCCACTTTTTCTTGAAAATAAAAACACAATATAAACAATTACCTCTTATATTCGGGCTACCAAAAACTGAAGATTGCCTGCCCGAGGGCTACTAGGGAATTTTAAATTTTGCGAGGCCTGAGATTAAAATCAGTAACTCCTTTAAACTAGCATTAGTTTAAACTAATTCCAGTTTAAACAAGTATAGAGATTTTGTTTTTATGGATTACTTTTAGAGAGAAAAAGCTAAATATGTGGACAAGAATAAATCTTTTTATTGTTTGTTGATGCTGATCACACACTACCAAATGGAGTATTTTTTAAAAGGCTATATGCTCATGAAAAGACATGACCATTAATTTCATAGTGACCTTTTTTAAACACTACTGGAAGCGGAGCCCATGAGATTTGAGTTCCCCCAGCTTTTTATATATCGGCTGACAATGAAATAATCCCCATTCTGGAGGTCTCCAAGCGGTGCGATTTAGATTGTTTGAAGGATTGAAGATTATTTCAGTCAGTGAGCTGCCAAAGGGTAAACTGCAGCCGCAGTCTGCACGCTGACAGCACTATTGTGGCCGCAGTTTGCTGAGACGAGATCAATACAGCTCTCCCTAGTGCACTGGCTCAGAAAGAGTCCCAGTCACTGCCATGCTCTTCTCAATGAACCCAGTAAACACAGCTCTTTCTGCCGCAGAGCCCCACAATGCACTAAAAATAGCCAGCAGTCTCGGATGGAGAAACATTATTGTGAAGTGCTTGGCTCGGATGCAGAAATTCAAACAGAAGCTTTTCCTGCTCACTGCTCTCTTGTAGTGATTCATTCAAGTTCGAAAGCATAAGTATTATGTTTTCCCTCAGCGGCTGCTTGGTTTTCTTATTCTGATTAATAGGATAATGTCTTGCTGAAGGCAATACATTTAAAATGTCTGACATGATTTCTGTTAAGTTTCTGAATGATGAAATGTGATTTAATGTTCATAGTGCTGTAAGGCAAAAAACAATCTGTAACTAATCCACTGGAACAACAAGAAGAAAATTAATCAGATTTTATTTTAAATCAGTCAGAGTCAGGAATCTAAATTAGCTGTGGCATTTCAAATTCTGATGAGTGCAAAAACACGTTTTAATCAAAAAGGGCAGATCATAATTGAGTCTTGATAGAAAAATATTTATTAATAAAACACTAGAATTTTATATTCAAATAAATATTAAAAGAAAAACACTAGAAGAAACAATAGCTTTTCAAGCAGTTTAAAAAGGACATATTGCATATTAGGGCTGCACGATATTGAAAAAATCTGATGTTGCAATGTTTTATTTTTCTGTGATAAATATTGCGATATGAATACAGTTTCAGAAGATGGTTTGAATAGAACTGTTTGACAATTTTCTGGGGTGTCTAACAGTATTCGGGTACAGAAATTAAAAAAAAATCACAATGCAAAAATAAAATGCTTTTCTTACTTTGTTTTGTCTTATTTCTAGAATAAATATCTAAAAAAAAAATCTTAGAACAAGTAAAAATATTGTTTAGTTTTCACCGTCAGAAGAAAACAAAATAAAATTTTTTTTTGCTTGTCTTAAGGAAATTATCTGCTAGTGGGGTAAATAATCTTGTTTTTGCTTTAAAATGTGGCTATTTGGGCTAGAAACAAAACTAAAATTCTAAGACTTTTTTTTTTTTTGCATAAATCATATAAATTCCATATAAATACAGTGATTAAATATAATTCTGTAGCTCCGTGTCAGCTATAAATCAGACTGGACATTGCAAAGCTTCGCGCTTTAGATGCACACATTGCGATACCGATGCTGAAACGATATATTGTGCAGCCCTATTGCATATCTACATTTAATGTTTATTAATCATATATTCTACGACATAATATAGATGAAGAGTTTTCAAACTTTTAGAAGCCATGGATCCCAAAAAAGATCCTCCTAATGCAAGAGACCCCATCCTTAAATGGAAAAGGTATCTTTATAGTTTCTTGTGTAAAGACTCAATTTACACTATGAAAATATAAATATTATGAATGGCTCTAAAATGCTATCAGAAAAATGTTTCATTTCTAATTTTAAATGAAAAAAATTTACTCATAGTATTGTATTTATTAATTTTCACACTTAATTACTTATTTTAAGCTAAATTAATAATTTTAGTCTAATTATATTTATTCAAATACATTTTTAGTTTACCTAAATCTCTTATAAAATATATTTTGAATTGATCAATATTTACTTGATTATTAATTGATTATTATAATATATAATATTAAATAATATATAAATAATAATATAATATATTAATATAATAAATATAAGATAATTATATTTTTAGAAAATGTTATACAAATGTTTAGAAAAAAACAATTTTCAGAAAATTAGTTTATTTTCTTTCCATATATTTCCTTTCTACAGTTTCAAATGTTTTTATTTCTTTACAGAAATAAGCATAGCAATTAAACAAACACCAATACTGAACTTCAAGAATTTGATATTTTTTAAACACATTTTAGTCATAAAAAACTCAGCAGTGACAAATATTTAGTATGCATTATTGAGCAACTTTATTCATTCATTCGTTTTCTTTTCGGCTTAGTCCCTTTATTAATCTGGGGTTGCCACAGCGGAATGAACCACCAACTCATCCAGCACATGTTTCACGCAGCGGATGCCCTTCCAGCTGCAACCCATATCTGGGAAACATCCACACACACTCACTCACACTCATACACTATGGACAATTTAGCTTACCCAATTCACCTGTACCACATGTCTTTGGACTGTGGGGGAAACCGGAGCACCCAGAGGAAACCCACGCAAACGCAGGGAGAACATGCAAACTCCACACTGAAACGCCAACTGACCCAGCTGAGGCTCGAACCAGCGACCTTCTTGCTATAAGGCGACAGCACTACCTACTGTGCCACTGCGTCGCCTATTGAGCAACTTGTAGATACAAATTTAAAGCAATAGCACTTAAAGTGTTTTTTTCACTTCAAAAACTAAAATTTACAGATAATTTACTCCCACAGCTCAGAGCCTTTTGAAGCTACATTTAAACTGCATTTTGGAAGTTCAAGTCTCCGGGCACCAGCCACTTAAGGACACCATATAGAGAAAATTGCTGAAATTTTTTCCTTAAAAAATATAATTTGTTTACAACTTAAGAAATGAAATGAACATTATTATTTATTTTTTTTTGTTCTGGAAGGCAACTAAATTGGATGGTCCAAAAAAAAAAAAAGAGGAGAATGACCAATGCAGGTTCAAGCTGATAAAAATACTACAGTAATTTCAATGACGTCTGCAGAAGAGCATATCTGAACACGCAACACATCAAACCTTAAAACAGATGAGCTACAGCAGCTGAAGAGCACACCAGTGCCACAACAGCAAAACTCAACAACAGAAGACTGGAAAAAGGCTACCTCATGGGTTGATGAGTCCTGATGAATGTCTGGCACTGTTTGGAATTTAGTGTAGGGCTTTACACAAAAATGTTTAAATAAAATACTAATTTGAAACGTGATCAGCTAATCTCAAAGGCTGCTATGAATGCAATGCAAACATATAAACATATTTATCCTGCGTCTAAGAGCAACTGCATGACTCTCTTGTTCGTGCCGTGAGCACAGAGTCATTCTCCCCAATTGGCAGTGCCCAAACAAGCCACAGGTAAACACCATAAACAAACACAAACAGGAGAGCAAGGTGGAGTGGTGATAGCGGAAAGACTGAGTTTCGCTCTCAGTGTCTTGACAGTGTAGTTTTATAAGTGGTTCTGATATGGCATTGAGCAGATGTTCATGCAGACAGGTCAACAACAGTATAGCTTAAATGCACTGGATTTCCTGCAGATTGACTGAGAGCTCTGTGTTTTACACATAAATGAAAACAGAGAGAATGCAGGAGACCACATGTAAGACCACATTCTTTTTGTAGCAATCCAGAGGCCAGCGCACATAGATTAACATCAGTATTTTGGCATAATTTCAGTTGAACACTGACAATGTGATTATTCAGAAGGCCAACAGGTTATAGTAGCAATAATTCTCTATAATGTGTCAAGCTTCACAATGTTGTCTGAGAAGAAATCTAAATGTAGAAAATAGTTGATTGGCGGATGTTAGGGTAATAGTTTATCAAATAAGAATGAAAAGTCTTGTTACGCACAGAAACACACACATACATTTAAAATAATGGCAATACACACACATACATACATACATACATACATAAAATATATATATATATATTACCATATATATATATATGTGTGTGTGTTGCTCACTTAATTTTTTAAGTTTACAAGTCATTTGAACTTAAATCAATTAAGCAGACTTAAAACAAATGAACATAAAAACATACATAGTCGTGACTTTTTAATGTCATTTTTTTACAGTGTACATTATATATTTTTTTTATATTATTGTTCATTTTTTAATTGTTCAGAATATAATTTTTTTTTCTTTTTAATATTTCCCAAATGATGCTTAACAGAGCAAAGAAATTTTCACAGTATGCCTGACAATATTTTTACTTCCGAAGAAAGTCTTATTTGTTTTATTTTGGCTTGGACAAAAGCTGTTTTTCATTTTTTTTAAATCCATTTTAAGGGCAAAATTATAAGCCCCTTTCAGCTTTTTTTTTTAAATGTTGTAATTATTTTATATAAAGTGTGTAAACTACAACATTGAGCTTAATCTTTACAAAACAGACTTTACAAAATTTTATAGCAAACAAAATCGCAATATCGGTCAAAATATTGCAATTTGATATTTTCCATAAATCACCCATCCCTAGTGTCACAGATGTTTTTGTATAAGTGCCCCAGAATTTATGTATGAACGACTCAAGCAAAAATACAATGAAAGAGATCCATCAACTAATCATTTAATAAGGACTAAATGTAAATGTTTGGCTTAACGCTATTAGAAATAAACATAAATGAGCTTCAAGCTGCTTAAAACACCCAAACAAAATAATAAAAACCATTAAAAGTATTACCTCTTTGGAAGCATCACTTGCTAATGCATGAGACAAATGTGCGCTGAACGTGCTCTTCCCAACACCACCTTTCCCAGACAATACTAGAATCTTGTGCTTCACGGAGGTCATTTTCTGTTTGATTTCTTCTATAGCTAAAATCAGAGGAAACAGAAATTAATGGATCGATACATATAAAATAAAATAATCACAATATCACACGTTTTAAGTGAAATGTTTTATTTTATAAACTGCTAATGACTTGTCTTCAAAAAAAAAAGAAGAACAACATCATTTAGCGCATGCATTTTATATGTTTGCACATACTGGTAATACATATATTCTCACTTGGTTTATAAAATTGTTATTAAGTCCACATGGAATCTGCACCACCAGAAATACACACATTTTTGAGCCCATCATTCAGTCTTTTGATTGACTTAAATGTATGTTCATACATTTAATTGCTCATTTTTTAATTGTTCAGAATTACTGCTGAATAATATTCTTATGTTTAGATAATTCATGTACAATATAATCTGTAAAGTAATATTTTCTATCTTTTAGTGCATGCATCATATAATTAACATGCTGTAGCTTTGTTTTACAAACAAGCGGTTCTAATTGGCCTTGAATTGTAAACCGTAAATAAAGGTTGAGTTATTTTTATTTTATGCGTGTTAGGTTTTCAGCTCTCAAAAACATTCCACATAAATATGCAGATTATTACCGATCAATTAGGACCGATAACTCTGACGTGATCTCAGTGGGGTTTTTTTTTTCAGATTTGTAAATATAATGGTATTTATTCTATGTACACATACTGCATTACTGTATACCTGGATCAGGGGATTTGGTGGCACCAGATGCACATATACTCTGGTTTGGGCATCCCTGGCATGCTGATGATTTACCAGCCTGGTCACTGCTTGTTCCTGGACAGTCTAGAAGGAATAACAACAGATTTAAACAAGCAATACATAAACACACATGTATAGTGTGCCTCCATTTACTCTCCTTTTTGACCTTAAGGGACATTCTACCAGCAATGTACATTTTCACTTATAAAAAATGTGACAGCCTGACAAAAACATCAAACAAAACAAGCATAAAATCGTACAATTCAATGATAGAACACATCCTCAATCATTTTTTTTTATTTTTTTTATTTGCTGAACATTTCCAATCAAATTCATAACAAATCTTACAATAGAATATTCACATTTTAGGAAAAGTAAAGTAAAATAACAAAATGTAAAAAGGAGAGAAACAAACCAAGAACAAGAGCGGGTATACATAACAATTACAATAGAGAAGAGAAGTTTAGTTTTTGGAGTAAATTTACAGTTCTGGTTGCTTTCCAACTTGATAGACCTTTAAGAATTCCTAAATGAATTTTTAAATCAGCCTTGATGCGGGAGATATTAGGCTTCCTTTCCGACCATTTACACTTGTGTATATGAAACATGCCTAATAATATCAAAAGATTTAACATAAACAATAGATTATTATCTATATCTTCTTTATCTACATAAAATATGGCATCTCTTTTCTTTATATTAATTCTATGGCCACTCAGTATATTAAATAAACATTCAACATCAAACCAGAAATATTTAACATGCATACAATCAAAAAACAAATGCATTGCAGTCTCAACATCCATTTCACAAAAAACACTCGATTCAGAAAGATCAACTTTATAACTCTTGAGAAAATGGTTGGTTGGATAGATTTTATGTATAACTTTAAAGTAGATTTCACTAACTTTATTATTGACACAATATTTGTTGTTATGGGTCAAGCGAACCCTTGATCACCGTCAGCTTCTCCTTCATCAAATGACGTCACCTTTTTTGAGCCATAGCCTTAAAGGTGTATTGCACGCATGGTATGTTAAATTTAAGGACTGACCAAAACATTTAATTATTAGTTGTAAATGTATTTGTATTATATATTTGCAGTATTTATTTGTAGAATTGATTTATAATTTCATGTTTTTAATCAATTGATGTGAATGATAACAACTCAAACTTGCTATTTCTAAAACAAAAATGTCTAAAATATATAATAGTTTTTAGCATAACAAAACTATTAAAGCTGTAGTTTTGGTTGGGCTGAGGACCAGGACAATGACATGATTTGTACATTTGTAAAAGTGTTTTTAATAAAGAAAACAAATCTGAGAACCAAATGAATGACATTCTCCTTTACAGAGAAACTCACAGAAATCAACCTTCAGTTCATTTTGAATTTTTTTTTGATGAAATACTTTTTATTCACTGTACTTATGTTTTTATTTCAAGGACAGATAACGTATGTATCTGGTAAAATGCCCCTAAATTAATTTATTAATAAACACAAAGAAAGATGGACTCCAACATAAGTTCACTCTGCTATTAAGAGACAGAAAAGTTTCCTATACTTAGTTTGATAGAACTTTATAACTGTAACTATATTTATGGATTGTAAAATACACAGTAATGTAAACGCGAAGGCAGCTGATATTTGCAGTTGTTGTGGCAGACTGTCAGAAATGACAGTTTGCAAGACAAATAAAGTTCAAAGTGGAACAACGAAACCTGGTACATGCGTGTGTGTCGTCAGCCGAAACGGTGTTTAAACTATGCACTTCTAGAAATAAAAAAAAATGAATTTTACTTTCTGTACTTGACTGTTTATAAACATTTTTAAAACTTACGTTCTGGCGCATCGTTAGGAACATCCGCCATCTTTCAAAACATGCGCACTTCCTGAAACTGAAGCAACCAGCATAAACTTCCCCGGATAACACTCAAGTGTTGAAAGTTCCGCACGGTCTCCTCGCTTTGGTGCATAGTGGACTGTAATAACATAGTAATCTGTTTTTTATGTAAGGTACTGTTGATGAGCATTCTTTCTGTATGACAGCTAAAAGTTAAATGCAAGCATATCTGACGTGTTTTTGTAATTCCCTCCAGGGGCCGCCTGATTTAGCCTAGCATTTATATGAGGCTACTTAGACTGTAGAAACCTTTTACAGTCTATGATAAAAACCTACTTACCTGAAACAAAATGTAAATGTGTAAGAAAAACATTTATATAAAAAACTTATGAGCATAGAGAAGCAAAACATTTTTTAAATTATTATTATTATAACGTTTAGGGTGTGTGAGAGAGAAAGATGGAGCAATGTAAACATCACAAATGCCAAATGTCAATACATGTGTAACACATGCCAATAAAGTAAGTTTGAATTGATTTGAATAGAGAGAAAGAAAGAGTGTGTGTGAGAGAGAGAGTAGGTATCTTAAAAAGGCATTAAGACTATGATAATTTATGGTTTGGTGTGTTGTACTGATGTGATGTGAAAGTCTTAATGAAAGTGACTTTTGTGGTATTTTTTAATGACTACTGAAACTGTGATACTGACTGGTAGCTCTGGAATGCTTTATGAGGAAGAACTTTCTCTCTGAATCATGTCTCTCTTCCAAGTAGTAAGCGAATGAGTTTTTCCAGGATGTAAATGTTCATTCAGCAATATTACCGTATAGCTACTTAGGTAACACACTTTTAAGAAGGACTTTTTTGATTCTGTGCTCGCTTGCTGATTCTGACGGGCGCATGCGTGTAAATGGGTTTTTATATCGGTTTACACTTGAACAATTAAATGATTACTGAAGTCTATTTTAATTACATTACTATATCGATTCTGTAAAAGGAACCGTATAAAATTAAAAAAAGTCACATTAACCGTTCACCGGAATTGTATCGGTATGCGAAGAAACACTGTGCATATACCCTATTGGTTATTCTTCTTAAAGCCATCATCTATTGGTTATTTTCACAATCTATGATGGCATACTGTCAAAAATGGGGAAAAATGAGTTCATATATGGGCAAAATTCTCTACTTTGCCAATAGGAGGTGTGTCTTTCTTACCACCCAAACCCCCTGGCTACGGGCCTGCCTCATGTCGTTCCAAAAACCTGAGACCTTTTTCATGTCCGGAACATGAAATAAGCTAATTTCGTTGAAGGTGCACATGCAAGCTGAGACTGCATGCAGTGATTTTAATGTGTACACCTAAACCTATTTCTAATCCCTCACAGTTACATCATTGAGTATATGTGTCTTGAGATTGCATGTCTCAGCTTGCATGTGCAAGTCTGCAGCTGGGCATAAGACGATAAGCGGTTTCAAGGTTTACCATGATTTGGTATAGTCAAGGTAAATAAGGAAATCTGTGTTATTGAAACAATGAAGAACACAGCTGAATGATTTATTTGAATTATTTAACCTGACATGTTTACTGTTCCAAAATATTATAAATGTTTCCTAAAATAAAATGCAGTGTGTTCAATGGGAAAAAAATGTTGCTTTTTTACTCAGACATTTAAAAAAAACTTATTTTAGAGCAGTAATCACACCGTCATACTGTCAAACTGTGATATTTTTATCCAAGGTTATGATACCATCAGAAACTTATACCGACCTGTGCCTGCAGCCTATACTATTGACAGAAAGGGTCCCATCTGGTCCAAAGTCCAGAAATAAACTATAAACATCTTCAAAACAGTCTATATGCCATCTGTGGTTCAATTGGAATACCACTAGAACCATTTTGTGTGCACATATGAAGTAGAGGCCAGCTAGTGATGTACTTTGCAGGTAAACCTCACTCCTCTGACCTCTAAAGGTGCTCTAGCGACAGACGCTACAGGCCATGGTTTTTAGCTTCCTTGTTAGAGCAACCGACTCCCATGTAGAAGGTCACTGGTCCGATCCCAGCTTGGAGCAGGTTGGGTGCTGTAGGACCGGCAGGGTTACACATGAGACAAAAATAGCAACTTTATTCGACAGTTTCTTCTCAGTGTCAGTATATTGCATGTGTTCATGAGGTGGTCTCAGGCATTTGGAATGAGATGAGTTTGAGTAATTAAGATCAAAATAGAAAAAAATTGGGGAACTAACCCTATAAAATTCTGTTAAAAAAATATAATGATCTAATTAGTAGTCTAATCAAATGAGTAGGCCGATGCTTTGTATGACAATATCCTTAATAAATAACAAAAAATGATACAATCTTATCAGAACGAAAACTGCTTTAATATGAATATTTAAATCTATTTTGAATTTGTCTTCAAATGGCATAATAATGTCATACTAAATCAATTTTTTCCATCAAGTCTTGCTGAACTTTTTTTTACCTTGAGGTGTTTAGAACATTAGGAGAATTTCTTGGTGTTTTTCATAAACATTTGAATGGCAATCACACAGTGACCTATTTTAGGTTTTAAAAAGTCCAAATTTCATGAGCAACATGACCTTTTGCCTACTTGAGCAAATCAGACGAGAGGTCAGCAATAACAATGCTTTTGCAAATTTTAAGGGAATGTTGTCAATCCGATCAACACTAAATGCATAGGTAAATGTTCTGAGCTTGTCCACTTTCGATTACTTCTTCAGTTGTAGTTAAAATACTCAAAGCCAGATTCAGAGCTTGTTTGAACCAACACAAAAGACCAGCGATTCTCTTCTTCATCTTCTTCAACTGAACTAATCTGATTTTTATGAGACATGTTTTTTGTGATGTATTGGGCATGAACATTTGTACAGTGTATTATGGTACTTTGTTGTATGTTGAACGCCAGTTGGAGTGAGTAAGGAATGCGGTAACAGGAAGTCTATTTGAGCAGCATGTCTCAGTAAACACACTAAATGGTTGTCTGCATCGTTCCTTGAGCACAAAAACACAAAATTTTTGAGGGACAGTTGTAAGAAAAAACATTTTAACCTTTGTAATCATAAGTTGGTTTGATGGAGAAAAAAAAGTTTAATAAATTCCTTCACTCGGCCTGAATTTACACTTAACAAATTGTGTAAATTACACAGTATTTAACTGTAATATGAACTATATTTTACTGCCGGACAGTTATGCAGTATGTTACTGTATTTTAAAGATGCATTGTGAAAATTACTGTAAATTTTACTGTAAAGATATACAATACTGTAAGTACATACAGCAAAGGAAATGATGCTGTAAATGTAAATA
Source organism: Danio aesculapii (assembly GCF_903798145.1). Lineage (NCBI taxonomy): Eukaryota > Metazoa > Chordata > Actinopteri > Cypriniformes > Danionidae > Danio > Danio aesculapii. The sequence continues at coordinate 26,096,385 of NC_079437.1, forward strand.
CAGTATTTTTGCTGCAATTGATTTACATTAAGTTACTGGCCAACTGCTGCTGTTTTCAGTTGTCTACTTTTCATAGTGCTTTAGCTTATTTCACACAATTAGATTGAAAGATATTGTGATTTCCCCCCCTCAGGAAAGCTGAAATCGTGAAAATTGAGAAAATACAGAATTAAACAGATATAAACAAGAATGGGTCTCCCTCATTTACTTGCTATCCGACTGATCAAAATACACTCAAGACATATTGCCTAAATACATTATATCCATTAGGAGCCTAAAATGCAGTTATAAGCCTTTAGATCACCAAAGTGTTAACTCGATTGTTTGTTCAGGGCTTTTGAGGAAGCACAAATGACTTTCTGGCAACACTGCAGTGAATTTCCCAGACCCTCCCAAGGGCCGTGTCACTGTATACAGGATGGCTTTGTGCTTGAATTACCCAGTTACGGATGTTTCTTTTCAAATGCCAGAGAGCAGCATGAAAAGCAAGGTGATTGGCTGACGTCTGCACATTTGTTATCCACAACCTTTTTGAGTTTTTAAACATCTTGAACTAAATGAAAATAAGTAGTTTACTGCAAAAAATCATTTTAGTTCATTTTTTTTACTCATCCTCAGGCCGTTTTAGATGCTGGATTATGTAATAAGGTTAATAATGTAAATATATATATATATATTTTTGTACAGATTGATTGTTTATCACTGTCCCAGTAATGATTGGGCATCTGCTGTGTAAAACATATGCCAGAGTAGTTGGTGGTTCATTCCGCTGTGACATCAGGGATTAGGCTAAAGGAAAATGAATGAATGAATGATTGTTTATCGATCTTACAATAATAGAGTGATATTGGGTAATCTGGGATTTTCTGTTTTATTTTGACTGCAGTGATTTATTTCAATGTATATCTAACACTGTAAAACAGCACATTAAACTTTTCTGAAATCCCTGAAAGAATTTTTCTGAAAGATATCTTCTAATCACACAAGGAAAGAAAAGTAGATATTGTACCCCAGAGGAGCCAAAAAAATACAAAAAATAAAAGAAAAACACAAGCAAACAAATAAATGATTCTGCCTGAGTTTGATAATATTTGACAATACAGGTCACTTTGTAATCTTGGACATATGTATTAGGCCTAAAAATTGGGAACATTATTTTTAATAATCAACTGTGTAGAAACAATTTGATTCATGGATTATTTATTGGGGTTTATTCAGTATTGTGTGTGTGTGTGTGTGTGTGTATATATATACAGTTGAAGTCAAAATTATTAGCGCCCTTTTGATTTTTTTTTTCTCTTTTTAATATTTCCCAAATGGTGTTTAACAGAGCAAAGAAATTTTCACAGTATGTCTGATAATATTTTTCTTCTGGAGAAATTCTTATTTATTATAAAATTATTAGCCCCTTTAAGCTAATTTTCTTTCGATAGTCAACAGAACAAACCATCGATATACAATAACTTGCCTAATTACCTTAACTTGCCTACTTAACCTAATTAACCTATAGTTAAGCCTTTAAAAGTCACTTTAAGCTGTATAGAAGTGTCTTGAAAAGTATCTAGTAATTATTTACTGTCATCATGGCAAAGATAAAATAAATCAGTTACTGGAAATGAGTTATTAAAACTATTATATTTAGAAATGGTTTCCCAGAGATGGGTTGCAGCTGGAAGGGCATCCGGGTTGGGTGGTTTAAAAGACCCACCCCTCACTTACAAAGGTCCAGAATTTGTCCCACACAGAAGCTCATTTGTCCAATTTTGACTGCTTTGCCATAATAAATTGTAAAAATAACCCATTGAAAAAGGCTTTAACACCAAGCGAAATGCTGTCACTTCAGTGTGACTGAGGAAAGTTGAATGTGCTGGCCAGTTTGTTATTCATTCATTTTCTTTTCGGCTTAGTCTTATTAATCTGGGTTCGCCACAGCGGAATGAGCCACCAACTTATCCAGCATACGTTTTACGCAGTAGATGCCCTTCCAGCTGCAACCCATCACTGGGAAACATCCATACACACTCATTCATACACATACACTACGGACAATTTACCTGTACTGCATGTCTTTGGACTTGTGGGGGAAACCAGAGCACCCGGCGGAAACCCACGCGAATGCAGGGAGAACATGCAAACTCCACACAAAAATGCCAACTGACCCAGCCGGTGCTCAAACCAGCGACCATCTTGCTGACAGCACTACCTACTGCGCCATAACGTTGCCCCAGTTTGTTATTTAAATGAATAATATTTAAATGACAATAAGCTAGTTTTTCATTAAAACTACACTGTAAAAATTAAAGGTTCCTGGAGGCACTTTTTGGGGGTTTTCACATTGCCACACCGGCGGAACCCTCTAAAGAACCTCTAGGCACCATTTCAAAAAAAGGGCAGTTCTTTGAGGAACTTCAAGGGTTCCTGGAGGAACCCTCTTATTAACACTGTAAAAACGAAAGGTTCATGGAGGCACTTTTTGGGGTTCTTCACATTGCCACGCTGGCGGAACCCTCTAAAGAACCTCTACGCACCATTTCAAAAGGAGCAGTTCTCTGAGGAACCCTCTTATTAAGAATGACCAGGAACCACCTTGAGTGCTTTGAAGCACCATTTTTTTAATGCTTGTTTTTCCTATCTCTCTTAATTTATGGTTTGTGCAAACATGTTTAATCACAAATTCAATAGACATCTATCTATCAATCTATACATGTTTATAGATTTTTAAAAAATACAAATCGCATTTTTCATAAATAATTACTTTTATTAATCAATATACATCACAATTACATTCACATAATATGATTAATAATGTAATATACATTTAATGCAAATAATCAAATTTAAATAATGTCTAGCAATAACAGCCAGCAACATCTTCAGCTGTCCACTGCTTCACATTGGAGGTGTCCCTATAAAAGTAAATTAAAAAGTAGTTAACCTGAGAAGTTATGAAAACAAAGGAAATTCACAATATTCCCAGAGCCATTTTTTTTTACTTATCAAGACATATTCACAAAAGATATGCAGAACATTTCTGAATAACAAAAGGAAACATCAATAAAATTAGGAATTGTCTTAATTTATATAAAAAGATTTTTTTTCACTGCTTGCAGAGTGCCCATATACATCAATAAAGGCAAAATCCATAGAATGTAAACCTCTGAAATATCTGAGCACAAGCAGAAAAAAGACAACACAAAAGCTGTCTGAAACAACTCCCTCCTTGGTGCACCCCACATATTTTCCCACTCATTCACACAGATAATGCACTATAATTTTGAGTGTACTGCATATGCGATATTGTTATTTTATTCAGGTTATAGTTATTAGCTTTTTTTTTTAAATTAACCATTAGTTGACTAAAAACACATTAAATAAAAAGAAAATTATATGAGTTAAAAATTTTAATCAATTATGCATGAAGGTCAAATATTGTTTTTGGACTAAATTTAAGCCGCCTTCAAAATACAGAAATTAATATTACAGGGCTCAACAATAAGTTTTTACAATAATACAATGTAAAAACATGTATATACAGTACTTAAGTGTATTATACCATATTATTAATTTAACTTTAAGTACTGTGGTTAAGGTGCCTTAATATAAAGTTGGTCTTGTTTTTTAAAATATATAAATTAAAGTAAAGCAGTCTGTCCTGTTTACATTATTTTGCGAATTGTTTTCTACTTTAATGAAAATATATATTACAAACTCGATTAATGTAACCATTTAGAAGAAAATGCCATGTTTTACTGTAGTTTTTAGAGCTAGGGTGCAGCTATTTTGGAATAACGCTGTGTCTGACGTCACGGGGTTGGTTCCGTTCCCTCAACTGAAGTGATATTGTGGAAATAATGGACTGAACATGAAGACTGAAAAGCCTAACTTAACACAATGCGTGAAGTTCATTTGTGGACATGCATGGAAGAGCTGGTACAAATACAAGGAACAGACTTGTGTCTAAAATCTAAACTTTTTTTATATGTTTACTATTTTTCTTTTTTTTAAATACTGTTCATTTGATGTGCTTTGGTCTACTCTCTCACACTGGTACAGCGCTGCCTGGCACGGTGATTTACATTCAGACTAATGCAACGATTACAATAATCTTTCAACATTGAATATGAAGCACGAAAAAAACTGTGAAGTGAAAAACGGCACCGATCTTAGTTTGGTTTGAACATGAACAGAAGTGAGGGGCTATATAGTAAAAAGTGAAAGTTCCCGCCTCCATTACGTCAGGTACCAGATCTTGTTAAAGACATTGAGGGCAGTCAGGCATCGTAATACAGAGAGTGGACCAAAGCACATCAATCGATCAGTAATAAAAGAAAAATGTAAAAATGTATAAATGTATTTTTATGTTTCAGACGTACAGTTCAAGTCAGAATTATTAGCACCCTTGTTTATTTTTTTCCCCTAATTTCCAAATTTTAACACATTTCTAAACATAATAGTTTTAATAACTCATTTGTAATAACTGATTTATTTTATCTTTGCCATGATGACAGTAAATAATATTTACTAGATATTTTTCATAACACTAGTATTCAGCTTAAAGTGATATTTAAAGGCTTAACCAGGTTAATTAGGTTAACTAGGCAGGTTAGGGTAATTAGGCAAGTTATTGTATAACGATGGTTTGTTCTGTAGACTATCAAAAAATATAACTTAAAAGGGCTAATAATTTTGACCTTAAAATGGCTTTAAAAAATTTAAAACAGTTTTTATTCTAGCTGAAATAAAACAAGTAAGACTTTCTCCAGAAGAAAAAATATTATTAGACATACTGGGAAAATTTCCTTTCTCTGCTAAACATCATTTGGGAAAAATGTAAAAAAAAAAAAAAAAAATTCAAAGTGGGGCTAATAATTCTGACTTTAACTGTAAATGTAATGCTTGTATTTGCACTAGCTCTGTGATGCACATCCAAAACTTCACGCATTGTGTTAAATTAGGCTTTCCAGTCTCCGTGTTCAGTCCATTACTTCCACTGTATCTGTTCAGCTGAGGGAACAGAACCAACCTTGTGACGTCAGACAGGGATATTCCAAAATAGCTGCACCCTAGCTCTAAAAATTTAAACTATTGTAAAACATGCTCTTTTCTTCAATAATGGTTACATTAATCAAGTTTGTTTATTATATTTTCACTAAACTGGAAATCAATTTACAAATGAATGTAAACTTGACTGAGTGCTTCACTTCCACTTTAAAGGGACAGTTCACCCAAAAAATTTTATTCTGTCATCATTTACTCAACCTTCACTTGTTCCAATCCTGTTTAAGTTTCTTTCATCTGTTGAACTGAAAACAGAAAACCTATAACCACAATCCATACTTTTGTTATACTGGTTATAATTTATTTTTAACGGTTAAAAATGTTCAGCTTTAATCAAAATATAATGTTTTGCGCTCAACCAAAGAAAGAAAATCCAACAGGTTTGGAACATATTAGAGGTGGGTAAATGATGACAAAATTTTAATTTACTTTAAACCATGTTTATTTGTGAGGTAGTATTAACTAACTCACTACTCTGTAAAAAAACTATAATTTTGTGGACACTTTATAAATACTATTTTAATTAAACAACTATTAATTTTAAATGTATTACCCAAGCATTATGTTGCTTTATCTAATAATAAATATAATTTAATTAAATTCAAGTTCAACGCGGCTTCGTTTTAAACTAACATACTGTAGTCATTTTGTTTAAGCCAGGTTTCACTAAGACATTAAGATTAGGATTATTAGTGCATTAAGATTGTTGTCTGTTCATTTACAATACGTGCTTTAGGTGCAAGTGGCCTGACGTTTAGAAGACCGAACTTAAAAAAAAAAAAAAAAAAAAAAAAAAAAAAAAAGTATTTTCACTTATTTGCCATTTTTTCCTGGTTTGATTTTTAATAGATTTTTTTCTAGAACACATAGTAAATTTAATTCTTGATCTAATAATACGAGGAACAGACAGTTTCTATGGAGTTAGCCAGATATGCATTACTGTGATTAAAGTGGTACGAGCAAAAGTCTACATGGCTAAAATGTGGATTTTCACTTACTAGTCAAAGCATCCTGAAGATGTTTTCTAACAGGAATTCAGCTCCAGTACTGCTGTGGTGCAGCCCATCAGCATGGGCAAGCCTAGGACGATCCTAGAAAAGAATCCAATTGTTGATAAAGAGCAGATTTTGTTCTTCACACCATGTTAATAGCCATTAATTCAGAGCAAAAAAGTCTGCTAAACCTTTCATGTCCACAGCAGTAAGTAGAAAGCTGTCCAGAAATGATGATCTACATTGCAAGTGAAGTGCATCGGACCGTTTCAATCTGGCCCACTGCTACCTGGATTTGATACACCAAACTTTAAATTTCTAGTCTATATCTGTCACAATTATTTACACCTAATATGGATACATCAGAAACAAGCAAATGAGAAAATAAGTGAGTGATTTTAAACACTTAAAAGTTTAATGTCATTAGTTCAGTGATACCCAGCTGGATAATGATTATCAAATAATATTGTTTGTTAAATGAAGTATTTTTACATTTATTTCCAATTCAGTTAGTTACTTAAAAAAAATACTTACATTTGAGGTGACTCAAACGGCTGTTTGAGAGAATACTGAACAATTTCAGGGTTTATGTGGATGTTCTGAGAAGGAAAAACGCAGGCGTTATGTACATTATTTGTGTGAATGAATAAAAAATGTATTGACGTACATAACTTAGACACAATTTGTCACACAGGTAACTGTTTAAGAAACGCAAATAATAACAAAAGCGTAATATTACTCACAAACAATATAAGGAAAGAATATTAGATAGCATCGCGGCTAGAAAATAATATAAGCAACCCTGCTCAAGACACTTGCTACACACTGTATATGTAAGGGAAGACAATAAATAAATAAATATATTTGTGGAAAAAAGCCGTCTAATAAGTACGAATGTATCACGTTATCTGTTTAATTTGAAATTAACGGTCGCTTGCAATGGCTTTCATGGAAGCTTCGTGTTCAATGACAATAACATATGTCGACATAAATCAATATTTTATATCAAATTATTTATATTTGTGTGAGGTACACGTGTAATTTGAGTGATTATGTATATCTAGCCGATTGTTATTATCGCAAAATAATAATGTTTACCCAATCTTATACAACAGCAATCACTTCGCGAGACGTTCCTAAAACAGGTTACACGACATAATGATGCGTGTAAGTGTAGATATTTGTGTGCAAATCGTATCTAATTTGTATATTTATTTTGCAAACTTACTCACCTTCCGTGTGTTAGAGATGACAGCAGTCACGAAATGGAGGAAAGGAGCCGTTACAAATCGATATTTGAAAACGCTCCTGCGACCTGCACCTGCGCGTGCACGATGATGCGCGTCCGCGTCATGTTTATATTATTTTGTTAGTTCCGGTTAATATATTTATATATTTTTTGGCAACACAATTAATTCCATATCATTAATCCAAGAAACAGATGAAAAAAAAAACATTTATTTCAGAAAAATAAAAATGTACAAAATACTGCATTCATTAGCAAGTTGTCTTTGTTGGTTTATCAAAACAAAGTGGAGGAATACTTTTTATTAATAAACCAGAGCCCATAGCCTATATACTTAAGTTTAGTAATATCTTAAATATTTTTCATGAGTGGATTTTTGAAGAACTGTGTTATATAGTTCTATTTTTATAAAAATAACAACAACAACAACAACAACAACAACAATAATAATAATAATAATAATAATAATAATAATAATAATAGCTTAATATTTATTATTATTATTGTTAATATTATTATTGCAGCAGTTGTTGTTATTATTATTGTTTTAAATGACAGAAACATTTACAGAAAATTTAATTAGTCCCCTATAATAATTATCATTTTCATAATTGTACAAGCCTGTGCATGTTTTTGTCTTTTTTTCCCTCTGTTGTGGCTCATTTGTATTTTATTCTCCAAAATTACTTTTACATTTTCAAATTTTTTCACAATTTCCCAGTCAGCCTCCTAACTGCAATCAAGTTAACATTTCTAATCATTGATATTTTGTGTTCACAGTGAGTGCCACACAAAAAAAGAAAAACAAACACCACATTTCATATCATTCTAAAAGCACAAATAACTAAGTAAATATTAAGTAAATGAACATCCATCTCATTTTCTGGTCTCCACAATTGTCTATTTAATTATGACACAAAAAAAATTTCTTGGTTCCTTTAAGTGCTAGCTTTTAGATGAGAGATCCACCAGGAACCATTATATAAGTTCATAGATCTTTCAGTAACTCTTTTTTGAAAATTGAGTTCCTCCAATAACTTTCAAAGTGCTTTGAGGTCTTAGTGTAAGGAAACAGTGACTCCAGAACCTCAGTATTGACAAAAAAGTGCTTGTAGGATCCCAGTTACTGCAAAAGGGTCCTGCAAGCACTGCAAAGACTGTCAGTGGTTCCTCAAGGAACCCCATTTTGAGAGAAAGAGCTTTGAGGCACTTAAAATACATTTTAAAGTTCCTCGAGTACTCAACAGAGTACTTGAAGCACCTTTACTTTTTACAGTGTAGCATATTTTTTACTAATAATATATGATGTAATAAATCTGTATTTGAAAAATAAGTTTTGTTCTCATATTTATACATTCTAAATATTTAGGAAATGTTTTTGGTGCATCAAAAAGTGTGGTTTTGATACTATCTGACAATCCAGCAAAAACAGTGCTAAAAATGTCACTAAAATGCAACCTGTTTAAACCTCATAATTAAATATAAAGTGAGGTGAATAACTGCAAAAAGGTCAATTTTTTTTAGAAAAAGGAACCACCCCGTTCACCAGGTTGGCTACGGGCCTAGTCTGTGTGATATATTTTTGATTCATATTTAGTTTTCTCATGCATGAGAATGCAGTTGTATTGGGAGTTTTCGTGTAGCACATTGCAGGTTTGCTTCTTGACGGTTGCAGCCCCAGGTCAGTAGTCTTTTCACTTTTTCAAATTATGTGCCCATAAGTGTTTTTAGGCAGGAAATGTAACATGAGCTGCCTTTTGTTTTGTTTTGTTTAGTTCACAAATGTTTCTTGAGTGCAGCTGGCCATGAAGAGTCACACCCATAGGCAAGCATTTCCATTGTGGGAGGAAAGCTCTCCCTTCATCCCTCATTCATATAAACCTCTTTTATTAATCCCTCAGGTGTGCTAAGTCATTTTCTCCTTCGCTGAGTTGACCAGAAAACTTTGTGGAGAGGTCCATGCGCGCACCAGTGCACTATTTCATGCTATCCTGTAGGGGGTGACAAAGGAAGAAAGAAAATTATGCTGTATAATGATTATTTATACTGATATTTATAATCGGTGCTGAGTAATTAATAATGGTTCTAATTATTGTCATATATTAAATAATAATAAATTATACTATTTTATTATTTATACAATTCTTCATATTTTTGTGTAACTTTTTATGCATATTATATTATACTATATATTGATTATATAATATATATTATATTATATTATATTATATTATATTATATTATATTATATACACAAAAACTTTTGTATTTGACCAGCTAGTAGTATATATATTATACATTTTACATTACACTCTATTTTAATTAATTTATTTATTTATTTTAATTTGAAATTATTTGTATGTATTTATGAATTTATCCACTCATTAAAATAATTATAAATTATACATGAATACTAACAGAAAGCCGGAGTAAAACAAGCACATTGTTTTTATCTGTTATGACTTGCACTCAGATAATGCAAATCCAGATGAAAGCACTGACTCATAAACAGTAGAAAGTCACTGTCTGTCAGCACATAAAGGTGTTTGTGTAACCTCAAATATCTCCAGGACACGTGTACTGATAAATGTCACTTCTGGGTAGCTTTACATAGACGCAGTCACCACTCCTCATCCACTGGAAATGGTGTGCTTTTCTTTTATTTGACATTTATCTTATTGCTATCATGATCACATTAGAAACAGAAAGCTGAATATCTCTTTTATGAAAAATCCAAAAGACAGTGAAAGTGATCTTGTGCACACTATTTAGATAACGTCTTGTAGATGCTCATTGATGGATAGAGTTTTTGTCTTGTGCGACACGATTATCGTGCTCTGAGGAATGAATCATCTCTTGTGGTTGAACAAAAAAAAAAAATATTGTTTTTCTTATCATGAGGCATGCATATCTCATGGATGAATGATATTGAATAAAGAATGGGTGCAGCTATAACTGATCTGAGATGTCAAATATGTGAGTGAAATACTCATAGTCTTTTCTTGTGCTTCTGTATAATTAACTATTCATTACAATGTATGCAAATTGTTTCTAATTTTGTTCTTGCTCCAATTTGATCATTAAATTTAGACTGTGTTTGAAACTAAGAATGGAACACATTCATTGATTATATATAACATTAAATATTTGATTATTTTAGACACACTATACTTTCAGTTATCCATTCATTGCAGACCAGTTGGCCTCACCAGCTTGATTTTTAGTCAGAGGATTGCAGGTGACTGGTACACTTTAAAAGTCCTGTGAAATGCTTTAAAATATGCATTTTTTTATTTGATGATTGACTTTATCTATATCTGTCATGATCATCAGCGATCTAACCCTGATAGCTTGCTGGAGAACATTCACTATCATCCGGATTACAATCCTGTCACCAAAGGAACTACAAATCCTGTCATGCACCACACACTCACACCTGTTCTGGTTCTTCTTTGTTTGCACACACACACAGCTGGGAACTGCTCAAAGACTGATTACATGAACCATATATACAGCACACAAACACACAGGCTGCGTCCGAAACCACATACTTCTATACTATATAGTACGCTAAAATCAGTATACGGGCCAATTAGTATATCCGAATTCACAGAATTTGAAAATCAGTATGCGAGAAGTACCCGAATAACTTACGAATTCCGGCGAGATTCTGAAGTGCGCATCCCATGCACACTGCACTATCCCATGATGCCCCGCGAGAGGATTCATGAATGAGAGTGAAGTGACGTAACTTACAAGGGTAGGTCACGTGATCATGATAAAATATACTGGCGGTGAGTATACGTCCGAATTCCAATCATACTGCTCACAATCATACTGTATAGAATGTACCTTTTTAACGGCCGAGCAGCATGTTTAAATTCAAATGAAGTACCTACTGAGTAGGCAATTTCAGACACAGCCACAGACTTTGCTGAGTCTTGTTGTCTTGCAACACTATGAAGCATTCTCATGTATCGTCTAGCCTAGCTGTGTTTTGAACCCTTACTTTGTTTTCTTGTTTTGATACCTTGCTGACTATACTGACCATTCGCCTGTTTGTGACCACGATTCTGGATTATCTGTATGTATCTGTTTACCCCTGTTTTGACCATTGCCTGTCTGACTAATCTTGTAAATAAAGTACTACATAAGGATCCCTGTTGTCCACCACCGTTGTTTACCCTATCTATCTATAATCCTGTTTCTCAACCATGTTCCTAGAGGATCACCAACACTGCATGGTTTGGATATCTCCTTTGGCTGTCACACCCATTACAGGTCTTACAGTCTTTACTAATGAGCTGATGATCTGAATAAGGTGAGTTTGGTTAAGGAGACAGAAAATGTGCAGAGCTGGTGGTTCTCCATAAATGTGGTTAAGAATCACTGTATAATACATTACATTATATTTATTAAAAAATATGGCAACCTGACCAGGTTCAAATGTTCAAATTACACATTTTGGCATCAATAATGTTTCTAGAAATAATTTCCCTGCTTCCCCTTCTCAGGAAGGATTGATTTTTTTTATTTATTTTGCTTTTTCAAAAGTTAACAATAGAGAAAACTTCCTAAAATAAAACATAAACACACAATATGTAAAAATAACTACATAAAATTAAAATGATTATTAAATGCCTGATCAACTAGCTTAACTGTGCTAAGCATAGCGTTAAAAACAAAAAAACATCGTTTTTTTCCCATTACTGGGTTGCAGCTGAAAGGGCGTTTGCTGCCTAAAACATATGCAGGAAAAGTTGGCGGTTCGTTCAGCTGTGGTGACCTCTGAAATTGAGATTAATGAACGAAAATAAATGATTGAAAGTGACAAGTAAATAAAATGGGAGGAGATACAGTATAGTCCCAGTACCGGGTTGTGGCTGGAAGGGCATCCGCTGCATAAAACATAGGCTGAAATAGTTGGCGGTTCATTCCCATGTGGCGACCCCTCATAAATAAGGGTCTAAGTTTAAGGAAAATGAATTAGATACAGTATAAACCAATAGGAAAACTTTTATTTTCTTAATTTATTTATTTCATTCATTCATTTTCCTTCGGCTTAGTCCCTTTATTCATCAGGAGTTGCCACAGCGAAATGAACTGCCAATTTATACAGCATATGTTTTACACAGTGAATGCCCTTCCAGCTGCGCATGGAAGGGGTAAACCGAAGCACTCGGAGGACACCCACTCGAATGGGGGGTAGAACATGCAAATTCCACACAGAAATGCCAACTGAACCAGCCGGGACTTAAACCGCCGACCTTCTTGCTGTGAGGCGACAGTGCCAACCACTAAGCCACGTGTCGCCTTTATTTACTTTAACATCATTGATTTATTTAAGCAGAGAATTCATCTCATTTAAGTTGCTGCATGTAAAAGATGCTTTTCCTCAACCGCAGCCCTTTGAGAAGCCTCTATGATTCACGGTGGAGAAACTGAGTTAAGCCCCCATGTGATGGGTCTTTCTTCCAGACCCCAAGGACAAAGACTTAAATCTGCTCCAGTTCCTTTAGGCCCACTCGCTCTCCTGCGCAGATTAGCCTACAAGGCTAGCGCGAGCAGTCGTGTCTGTGGGATTAGATGTTGCTCTTCAAAACTTGGCCATACTCCACACTTAAAGGCCAGGACAAAGGATTGTAGAGCCCACTTCAATGAACACGAGGGCGATCGGCGAGCACTCCAAGAGAGCGGAGGATGTACAAAACAATATCCATGACACACACTCATCCTGAAGGGCCAGAGACATGTTCAACACTCGCTAACAAGTGTCCTCTTGTGACATCCCTGTTGATCTCCAGCACTTCCAGATAGCGATATAGACAGAGGTGGATTTAACATACACAGCCCACACTTGTTATACTAGAACAACTTGACTTCTGTTCAATAAAGCGCCTTGATGATTCCAAGCGGAGCGGTAGATGTGTCACGGATGATCCAGGATTTCTGCCAAGTGTTCATTTAATCCCATTTATTTGGAGGAATGCTTGAGAGGAACCAGTCTTTGCTGTGACACATTATCATTCATTGAATGTACATTCAGTGTTTTGTAGGCTTTTAAGTGTGTGTGAACATTAATCATGGCAATGACCATACTGGGAAAGACAGTATTCATTTTAAGGCCCATTCACAACAAGGCCATTAACCATATTGCTAACTATAAAGATTAAAGGGTATCAGAAGCTGCTCACGTGTTTAATTATTCACCAATCCCTATATAATGCATGCCTATATCAGCAAAGAGTGAAGAAAAATTAATGAGTTTGGATGCTGATATAGAATGCACCACTCAAAACATAACTTATTGGATGAACTTAATTTAATTGAGGGCAGGATTTCCATCCAATAAATTTGTTTAGCACCAACTAAAAAAAACTATTTACACAATTAAATGCAATTGAGTGGGTTCAACATGATTTTATCAAATAAAAGTTTAAAAACATTTTTATTTTTATTTGACTTAAATTCAAAGGTCTGATAATGTCATGTATGTCTATTTTGTCATACATTCTGAAGTCTCTTAGTTTTATTTGAAGTTATCCTAAATGAACTAAGACAAGAGCCATTTTAGCATGTTTCATGAGTTACATATACAGTTGACTAAAAAAACTAATTTTAGGACAGTTATTGCTCACTGAGCAAAGCAAAAAAGCTGCAATTTTAGAGCTCTTTATGACAGATAATTTTATCATGAACAATATGTCCACCCATTATGATTCTCATTATTATTCTGGGTCAGTTGCAGAAGTTTGGTACTGACTGGAAAGCTTACCAAGAAAGTATTGGACCTAACCATGCAACAAGAACCTATAGTGCAAGGAGTTGTGTAACATGCTCCAATATATAGGCTTGGTCTGCAGGACCAGGCAATTATAGCAATGCAGTCTGTGAAGTTTAGCGGATCAATTGATCATCAACAACTCATATTCCTGGCTGTCCTAGAAGGAGTTATGGTTGATGTGCCTAGATACTGTAGATGGAGAAGTTTTGATGAAGCACTGAGTTCCGTTCAGTTTTGGCAGAGTTGAAGTTGATGATCCTTTGTGTAGCAAGAAATGTCTGTCAGACATGTGGAGATGCAAGCAGCTAGAGTCAGATCATCAGGTTGGAAAAAGAGGTAGAGTTGAGTGGCATCAGCATAGCTGATAGTGATAAAAAATGTATGTCTCTGGAATGACAGATATGAGTGATGATGTGCAGAGTAGATGGAGAAGTGAAGAGGTCCAAGCAATGGGCCTTGAAGTAAGTACTGACAGAAACATACACGAGCGTAGAAACACATGTTACAGAATTTAAGGATTTTAAAATGAAATTTCAAGTCAGTTTTCTGTGAGTGTAAAGTATAGTGAATAAATGAAGGGTATAGAGTTGTTGGAAAAAAGACTGCTGCTTGATATAGTACACTATTTAGTGCACAGGAAACAATAGTTTTGAAATCATTCAAAATGTAACCGAATAGGAGAATCCACATCACAACTATTATGATACAGTGGATTTATCTAACAGTTGATTACTGATAAAAATACTGGACGAGGTGTAAGAGAGGCCAGCAGGGGGCACTCAGCCTGTGGTCTGTGTGAGTCCTAATGCCCCAGTATATTGATGGGGACGCTATGCTGTCAGTGAGCACTGTTTTTCGGATGAGACGTTAAACCAAGGTCCTCACTCCCTGTGGTCATTAAAAATCCAATGGCACTTCTCGTAAAGAGTAGGGGTGCAGCGCAGATGTCCTGGCCAAATTTCCTCCGTCAGCTCTTAACCATCATAGCCTCCCAATCATCCAATAGTTGGTGTGTGGTGAACGCACAGGCACTGTTGTCCTGTGGCTGCCGTCGCATCATCCAAGTGAATGCTGCACACTGGTTGTGGTGTGGAGAGACCCCCCTCATGATTGTGAAGCGCTTTGGGTGTATGGCCATACACGATAAATGCGCTATATAAAATACACTTTACTTTATTGACAGCCAATCTAAATCCATCTTTGTTTTAAGAGCTTGAGCATTTAAAATGACAGATTTATGCAGCATATGTTATCACATGCTGGTGTGGATGCTAATGTAGTTTTATAGTTTATCTTTATAGTTGTAAAACTTAGTCATAATGGGTCTTTGTTCGGACATCAAATTCCTCCGAATAGAGCATGTATATGTGAACGTCCAGTGAAAACTGCAAGAAAAACAACACAATTTTATTAATAAACTAGCAGATGCATAATTAACCAAATTAGATGCATTTCTCCCAGTGGAAAGAAAGATCAACAAGATTAAACAAATCTCAAACCCTCTGATGGGTCAGTGAGTTTCATAAAGTGCTGGCAAAGCAAATAGGAAAGCGAGAATGCAAATGTGCATTGTAGCAGTGACTCAGAGTGCCAGTTTGCTGCCCAGAGGGAGTGGCTCGCTGGCATCACCAGCCATCACAATGATTGGATTCACTCACTACAAATGTGCTAATCTTGCCATTCCTCATTTGTGTCCATAGCGCTGGAAAGAGAAAGAGAGAGTCAGACAGAAACATCAGCCCACATAGTCCGTCTGGAGCACTTGAGTCACACTAAAACAGAGTGGCAGAATATGACAGCATACCCACCACAATTTGGTCTTGGGCTCTGTCCGCAGACCCTGCAGGAGATTTGTTAGATTGAAAGGACCGCCAGTGAGCTGGAACAGGCCTTCACTGATAAAAAAATATGGTACAATACAGACCAGTTCAGCAAAACAGTCCAACAATCCAATAAAAATGCTTGAGTGTGTGTGCGTGTGTGTGTGTGTGTGTGTGTGTGTGTGTGTGTGTGTGTGTGTGTGTGTGGATAAAGTGTGGAATATATTTGAATTCACTGAAATAACACATTATAATAAAAACTGTTAGTTTAGATTGTAATAGTATTTGACATTATTATTGTACAATATTTTCCCAGTACTGGGTTGCGGCTAGAAGGGCATCCGCTGCGTAAAACATATGCTGGAATAGTTGGTGGTTCATTCCGCTGTGGCAACCTCTAAAATAGAGACTAAGCGGAAGGAAAATTAATGAATGAATTGTCAGTTGATTTGAATGTTATCACTTGATTGAATGGGCATTATCCGTGGTTATCAGCTGATAGATATGAGCCAGTAGGGGCCTTCTGCACCTACTGGTAGGCTCAGAAGGTTGGTATCATCCATCCACATGCTATAATCAGGTATAGATCAGATAAGGCTACGGCCGGAAGTTAACGAGAATTATTTATATTATGTATTAAATTTCCCATTAATTATATTTTATTAAGGTTTACCCCAACCCTAAACCCAACCGTCACAGTAATGTAAAAACAGATCTGGATCTGGAGTCTTCTCTATTAGTATAGCTGATTACCATGTGGATGGATGATAACAGCCTTCTGAGCCTACTAGTAGGTGCAGAAAGCCCCTACTGGCCCATATCTATTATTACTAATGACAATGCCCATTAAATCGAGTGATAACATTCAAAGCGGGTGGAACTGTACAATATGTTGGCGCCTTTTTTTGCAGTAGAAAATGAAAGATTTTTACCTGAAACTGGTTCTTGGTAATTCATAAAATGCAAGTCAACGTTAGCAGAACTTGTAAAGGGATAGTTTAACCAAAAATGAAATTTACCTAATTTTGTTGAACAAAAAAGAAGATATTGTGAAAAATGCTTATTGCTGGGACCAGTTTGTCTGTTCAATTGCTTAATTTTGTGGCAAGTAGCCAAGTAATAAGCAGGATAAAGGAGCTAAACGGACCTGTTGATAAGACTACTGGGTTTTATTGTGCCTTTCATAAACAATGAGATCAAGTTAATTCTTGGTGAGTACAGAAATGATTGTTTTTGTTGTGTTTTCATACTAAAACAAGATTTCCTCTGTGCTTGACGTTACATCAGGCAGTTTATACAGTACATTTGTAGGGCTGTTATGCAAAAGACCCTGCATACAATGATTAGGAATGTTCCTCTGAGAAAAAAAAAATGTTGTGTAGGCTATTGTATGTGTGTTTGGAAAAAGTAAGCAGATAACCCACTGAAAAAATGACTTTTGTTGCTTGGTTAAACTACTTATTTAAAAAATGAGCTGAAAAAACACATTTCTTAAGGTTTTTTGGGAGGACACCTTAAATGTTTTATGTTTAATTCATTTAAGCTTGTAAAATGATGAAGTTAACTTAATCGATTTGTGTTAGGACAACATTAATTATTTGTGTGGAACTGTGTATGAAAATTGTACACATAAGCAAATGGTAATTTTTTTTAAAAGGGCTTTTTTTAAAAGGGCTAATTTTTTTTCTAAAGGGCTAATATTTCACCCCTTTTACAAGATGTAAGATAATCTTTTGGTGTCTCCAGAATGTGTCTGTAAAGTTTCAGCTCAAAATACCCATCAGATTATTTATTATACCCTTCAGAATCTGCTTTTAGTGTCTGAATTTTTTGTAGCTGTTTTTGTAGCCTGTGGTCTTAAATCTAAATGAGCTGCTTCTCCCAGCCCACAGTTCCCACATGCATGTCTGCTTCTCATCATGTGTAACGTCAGATAAACAGCAGTCAGTGATAGAGACACAGATGAAGCTGAAATACAGCTCATTAGTCAAAAATACAAAGTAAGCTCTCTCTCTCTCTCTATATATATATAAATAGTTGTGGAGAAGTTTATTCAAGCCTTTCTGAAATGATGAGTCTCACACAAATGCCATTTGCAGTACACACACATATTAGCGTTTACTGACACCATGCAGCCGTGGTGATTATGGCAGTTAAAATTTACATAGCAATTTTACTTTCTTTATTACAAATGCTCTGTTTTAACAAGGTTTTTTACCTATAAAACTGATCAAAATCACAGAGAGTTGTAATAAATATTTTAATCCCAGTTTATTTGCAAAAAAAAAAATGTTCTGTGGACATGTGTGTAGATATTATTATGGTAAAAAGTGCACTCCTACGTTGCGGTGGGCCTCAAAAATCACTGGGATTTGGGTCCTATTTTAACGTTGGTACATTTAAAAAAAGAGACTTGTTGTGTTTCTATCACTCCATTGGACACACTATACATACACACAGTCCTGTCCAAACAGTTTACAAAAGTTGATTTTCATCATAGGTGCCCTTTAAATGTTTTATTTTTTGTTTGCTCTACTTCAAACTGAAGCATTTAGACTCACATACATTACATTTTTACTTCAATAAAACACGGTTGACTTTAGTAAGGGTTAAAGTATAAAGGTTTTTAAAATGAGATTGTATTGTGTGATACAGTTAAGTTGTCTGGTATTGACTTATGTCTTGGATTTTTTGATCCTCACAAATCCCACCGGTCAGCCCTTGTTCATTCACATACTGTACTCAGCTGTCATCTATCTATAAAGACACACATTTCTAAGAGTCGATTATTGTTTGGCCCGTCTCTCACCCTTTGTTTATGCTGCCTGCTCTTTGTTATGAAATCTTTCAGCTGTGCAGTCCTGCATGCCTCTCTTAGTAATATCACAGCTCTCAATGCACACGTTTTTATTTTGTCAGACAGGAGCCCACAACAGAGCCCTGTGCCAGCTTGGAGATTTCTCCTCGCACATTATGAGAAAGTGGCATGTCAAGTAGAATGAAATGAGAAGAGCCACTGGCACAACAATTGGAAGTAATATTAGATCCTTCTGATGTAGTAAGATAGATAGATAGATAGTGTGTGTGTGTGTGTGTGTGTGTGTGTGTGTGTGTGTGTGTGTGTGTGTGCGTGTGCGTGTGAGTGTGTGTGTGTGTGTGTGTGTGTGTGTGTGTGTGTGTGTGTGTGTGTGTGTGTGTGGCACTGAGGTCTGGGATTTCCATGAGATAATAAATGTGCTGGAGCAGTGCACGTGACACAATTTGGCAGCTGGCTCACTGACTTCAAGGCCACACTAGAGCAGGAGGCCAATTCATTGTTTTCAGGCCTGGAGTGCTGCACAGACTTGCACAAGAGTTCCCCATGTGCACCCCACCAGGTGTAAGATTCATTCACATTTCCATCTGCACGTATAGACATACATGTAAAGGAGCAGATTTGAGTTGAACATTGCATAGGGGGAATAGAGAGTAGGATCCTTGATTTTTAGTCAAGATTTTAATTGTTTTAATTTATTATGTTAGAAAATGATATTTTTTAGTAATTGAACTTTCAATGTTTTCCTTTGTAAAAACAAAAAAAGGTCCCACTTTATATTGAGTATGTACTGTACTTACACTAAAATTAACATTTATTACAATGCACTTTTTGTGTAATTACCCAATTTCGTGACTGCTGAATCCAAGGAAAAATCAACAAAAAGTCACAATTCTTTGCAATCCTGCAAAATGTTTAATTTAGACGCAAAATAATCTAAAAAAAAAAAGCATTTAATGCCAAATCATATAATCAAACTAGATTTATATCAGCTTGCAATTAATTGTTTTACTTAGACGTTGCATATGCAGCGCACGTGATGTATTTGAGTGTCTCTCGAAATATGACATCTCACCCTTGCCCTCACAATCATTAAAGTGCATGGAGGGGGTGGGGGGGTTGTTTTGCAGCCTGTGCAGTAAGCAGACACAGATGAAGCGTGAGTGATTTAAATGTGAAGTCAATGCAAAGATGGGATTAGACATCCTGTGGCATGAATTGGTTTTGTGCTTTTGACACACTTTAGACTGCAAAAGAAAGTTGGAGCAAACATCTAACAAGTGGAGCAATGGAACAGACAGAAAAGCAAGGAGCTTACAATGATGCAGATTGGTTCAAGGATGACGGCCTCTGGACATGACCGAATTGAAGGACATTATTTGTGCTTTATATTTATTGCTCGTATTAGGATTTGCTTAAAAACGATAAATGATAGTTGAACTCTTACCCTGCAGTTATCGAGAAAAGACGCTTCCCTGCCATTGACGAGTTTTATGGCAATCCGTGTTTTAGGTGTATTACGGTAGCGGAAGCCTTAACCCATGTCCTGAGTGAGGTACCTGATGTCAGCTGCTCCGGGGAGTGAAATCTGAGAGAAAGTAAGATTGTGGATAAAAATCAGAATTGTACAACCTTCCTTTGACTTAATCCCAACCATTTCAGATCTGTTTTAGATCTTGTCTTGACTAGAGACCAAAATAAAGAAGCTTTATTTTTATAATTTGTGTCATTGTCATTGTATCAGATTTCACACCTAACATAGTAGGCTACCTTAAATTATAAATAAATAAATAAATAAATAAAATAAATAAATAAATAATATATTTATTTCTGGGAATTACCACAAAAAAATTTTATCACAGAAAAATCCCCAAAAAATCATAAAAAACCAGGGGGTCATTTTTTAGATTGTACTTAAGACTGAGTAAATACCTGTAATTATGTAATTACATCTGTAATTACTTTCTGTAATTACATTTATAATAGATTGTTGACCAATCTTACACCTTTATGTGTACCACCAAACCTGTCCCTATAACCCTACCCGTATCCCACCTCAAGAGCACTGGAAGTGTTTCTTTGATAAATTATGAACACAGTATGTACAATGTATTTATTATTTTTATGTAAATACCTAGTTAAGGCCATATGATATAAAGTTGGACTGCAAAAAATGAATTTAGAAATGTGGTAATAATGTTAAATTAATAATTAAAATGTTTAATTAATAAATTAACTTCGTAAGAAACTGCTTAAGATGCTTTAGGATTTGTTAACAATTCAAGTCATGTATTGCTATGTCTTAAATTTTCAGTGGGCTCCTATTTTGAAAAAAAAAGTGTGCTCAATGTACTGTATTACGAGTGTGTCTAGCGGGTGTGTAATCTGTATATACAGCACTGCGTTTACAGTACCGTGTTGTGATTATCATGCGACCTTACCAGCTAAAATACTCAGAAACAATTAGTTATGTTGATATCTTTTGCCTAATCAATAATCGATCAGCTGCAGTTGTCAGGCCATGCAGGCATTGACACCATATCAGCTGACAAGCCGGAATATGTGTCAATACAGCTCAGTACGTATGCTCAAACTGCTTGCTACCCGATCTCCATCCGATCTATAAGTTTCAAGTACAGTACAATCTGGCTGTCATCTCTTTTGATTACTAAGGCTTCAAGTCCTAGCTGTCAGTCTTCATCAAAAGCTTCCTATGTTTCACTCAGCTTATTGTTCTGGGAGCTTAATGGTGCTGAAGCTTTTGTATATTCCTGCAAATAGTTAATAGACAGAGAATCTCCATTATAAAATGTTACTGCCAAAAGATAGCTTAACTTGCCAAAGTGGTCCCACTTGAACTCTTTTTATGTGTATTCTGAATTCAGACACTCAGGTATTCAGCCCCCCCCCCCCCCAAGTTTAATATATTAGTGACCATATGAAGCTTTGGATGCAGTCTATAACTTCCTTCAGCTGAAGAAAATGCATGTTGCATTAACAGAGCAACACAGAGCTAGTTTGTAGTTAGTCATTTGCAAAAGTCATGTAGATTATGTTGAAGCTGCCTAAATGTGGATTTTGGATGGTCAAAAGATGGTTTCCATTTTTGTGCTAATCCTGGAATGTTTTTCTCCAACACTTTTATTTCTTTTTGGCTTTAGAAAGAATGTCAAACACATTATGAATGGCCTGGGGATGATCAGGAAATGTTCATTTTTGGATGAACTATTCATTTGAATAATGTTTTAATAAAAAATGAAGAGGGACATCAAAGAAAAAGCTTTTATTGCAACATAGCAGTGACATGCAGCATTTTGGACTCAACAGAGTTGGAATGATCCCCAGGCAACCTGAACTTTCTTTGGAATAACATGCACTAATAAAACCAGGAACATGCAGGAAAATAAACATGCCAAGGTTGACTTCATATTGAGTCAATACAACATTTTTATGAACCTAAAACATCCTGCACTCAGTTACAGTTGATTAAGTCACGTAAATGAAATTTCTCTTTTTTAATAACAGTGATCTGTACGTTCATCATGTTTATGATCTGAGATGGTTCTCACTGCCCCTCATCTATTCCCATTCTGCAACTGATCACCATTTGCCCAGGATGTGATCACTACAAATGATGTAGAAACAACAAATAGTGATGACAGATGTCTCTGGGTCTTTCACCTTGGGTTGATGTGGTTAAACTACTGAAATCAGACAGAGAAAGTTTAATTCTGAAGTTAAATCATGCTTTTTAATGGCAAGATACTGTCACTTTTTATAATAATATAATATAATATAATATAATATAATATAATATAATATAATATAATATAATATAATATAATATAACATAACATAACATAACATAATATAATATAACATAATATAATATAATATAATATAATATAATATAATATAATATAATATAATATAATATAATATAATATAATATAATATAATATAATATAATGCTTTCTCAGAGATGGGTTGCGGCTGAAAGGGCATCCGCTGCGTAAAACATGTGCTGGATAAGTTGGCGGTTCATTCCGCTGTGGCGACCCCGGAATAATAAAGGGACTAAGCAGAAAAGAAAATGAATGAATGAATAATATAATGCTGGGAAATGCCATGTGGAGTGATTTTCAGTTATTTTCATTATGCTTAATTTTGAAAATTTAGTAATTCTTAACCATTACTCATTTTTCATAAGGACATTTTATGTCATTTAAGCATTTGGAACTGTTTTGGTGTATAATAAATGCTAAACTTGCTGTTATAATTATAGGTAAGACCACTGAGGGTTACTCATTAACATGCTCGGTTTAATTAGCAATTACTCCACACATTTATGGTTTTCCTTATTATTTAGGACCGCAAGGAAGATATTTTGCTGAATGCAACCATTATTTGTACCATGAGAATAGTATTTTATGGTGCAGACATTTATCTCTGAACGCTTTCTTCATCTTGATCAATTCATTGCACAACTGCTAAGATGTCTCAGCGCTTCCTCTTCATGAAATTGATCAATTCTTTTTCAAACAATGATGCATGACCCGTTTCCAACGGCAATACAAAGCAGCACATGCGTGACATGCAAAACATCCCTAAAGACTGCCAGCCCTTCACAAGCATGCACAACCATATTTTGCATTCAAATACTGGCCTGATTTGGACCATCAAAGGCAATAGTTGTCATTTAGTTTCCCGTCTTCACCTTGCTACAGAAAGTGCACTATACTCAGTTTGCACTCACAATCCTGTCAGTGCAAAGTTCTCATGTGTGTTTGCATTGTGTGCCTTGATAGTCAACATGGATAGAGAGCAACTGTTATTGCCCACATTTTGGCATTGGACCCTATAGTTCATACTTCCTGTTCATGTTCTTTAAATAATTCAATAATTTCTTAATACAACTGCCAGTTTTAAGGCAAAAAATAAAATAAAAAATCATTCCATCAATCAATACTTGAATAACTTCTCCAAACAGATCAAAACAAGCTTTATTCTCAAACCCGACATGTTGCTTGTCACACTTTAAACCATCTATTGGCCACTATTAAAAAAACGAAACACTTTTTTTTGCAGCACAGAGCATTATAACCTGTCACATGTTTCTGCTGAGTGTATTAATGCAGTATCCAATAAGAGGCATTCAATGAAACCCCCAAAATAATAGCTTTGATGCAGTTTTGCATTTACTTTGTTCTATATACACAAAAAAAATCTGCTTAAAGGGGTGTCCACTATGATATCATATTTTAAACTTTAGTTGATGTGTAATGTAGCTGTGTGAACCTAAACAACATCTCTGAATGTAATACGGTCAAAGTTCAATGCAAACGGAGACATTGGCTTTTACAGAGTTAGCTTAGCAAAGCCTACAACGAACAAAGTTTGGGGACTATGAAAGAATACATCCTGGTTCAATAGTATCTGGATGCAGCCTTTATGATGCAAGCTGAGATTGAAAAGCTAAAATGACGAAAGCTAATGAGAGAAAAAGCTAAAATGCCATCCAAATTCCACAGAGCTTCTTCAGTTTCTGTATTTGGGCTTCCAAACAACATGACACAAAGAGGGAAGTGCTTACAGTTAAAATGTAATTATGTTCCAGAGAATTCTAAAAAATATTTAGCTCTAGCATTTGACAAAGGACAGCTTCCAGAATCTCTCCCAGTTCAGTGCTAGATTTGGCTATAAACTCCTCAAAGAAGGAGCAGCTCCAACCATAATAGACGAAGCTGTGAGCCACAACCTTTAAGTATTTTTCCTTGTTAAAATTGATCCATTACATTCACAGTTTCAAGCATTAACGTTATGTTGTAGTGAGGACGTAAACAAGGATGTAAACAATGAGAAATGCTGTTTGGCACCGCTAACAATTTAGCTACAAATTCATATTTTTCAGTCAAACTGCTGTAAACACCCACAATCTTCAGCAGCGCTGCAGTGTCTCTCTATGCAGACTTTTTTTCCTGCACTCTACGTCAAAAGATATGTGACCGTTTCAAATTACTTGAAAACACATCTGTTTAGCTGTGCCTTTACTGAATGAGCACTGTGCTACGTCCGACAGATCACACTATTATGTTTTTCTCTTCTTTTTCATTCTTTCATAAGACATTTTATCTGTTTTTATGCTTATTTATTTTATTATTATTTTTTTTACAATTGTTATTATTTGTTTTTATTTTTCTTATACTTGTTTCTTTTATTCCTGTTTATGTAAAGCACTTTGAATTGCCACTGTGTATGAAATGTGCTATATAAATAAACTTCTCTTGCCTTGCCTTGCCTTACTTACACATGCTTATTCCGAATTTATGTGAAAGCCACTTTTTGATTTTTGATTTGATTTAGATTTAGAGATCAGGCATGAGGTTCAGCTGTGTCCTTTTCATTTTCTGCCTGATTCAAGCTCAAACTAATACGGCTAACAGCCGCTCTGAATGACAGTATTTACACAGCAGAGGCAAAACTCATGCTATCAGAGGCGTGGCGCTTTTCCTGGTGACGTGGAGCTGATTCACGAATCACAGCACATTACATTAGCTGACCAATCAGAACCTCTTGAGGGCGGGTTCCTTTCAGAGGAACTACACTGTAAAACCCAAAAACTTAAGGTAACTGAAACTGTTTAAGGAAACCGATTGCTACAAACCAGAATTAATGCTTCTTGAAATGTTTGCAAATCATATAATTTATTTTATATGGCATACATCCACAATAAAATGGATATTCACATTAAATAACCCACAATCAACAGGATCTTGCGAAATGAGCATTACACACCAGAATGCAGTCAGATCAAATGTGGAATTGCTTAAAACAATGTCCTAATTGTTTTTCTTGGCCAACTGGTTGACACTATCTAGAGAATAACTTCGGAGGAAGAGCGAGTTGGTACATTTTGATCAAAGATTACAACTAACATTTCTTAGGAATAACATGCACCAGTTAATTGTTCACAAGAAGACATGCAAGAAAGTAAAAAGGTCACATTCGACTTTATGTTGAGTCAAATAACTGTTTTTCTGAAGTGATCACACTACTGCTGTTTTGATCCTGCTCATTTAACTTGGCGGCATTCTTGAGAGAAAAGTGCGTCTCTGTTTGGAGAAGATAAATGTGTTTTCATCCAGTTTGTTTGCACAGTAATACTGACACACAGCGTCTGTTGTGCTAGCAGGGAGCCGTCCATTGAAACTTGTCCAAGATCCTGTATTGAAGCTCCATCATAAGCAAGGTGACATTCATTTTTGGTTTACAGAAGGAAAACTACACCCATTTGATTGAGCTCTGGAACGTCAACCGTGTAGAGTTTTGTTTGGTTTTTAACACAATACCAAAAGAATAGTAAGCTTATTTCTAAATAGTAGTAGCTCAGTCTATTCTCCCAGATGTATTGCTGTGGAATGTTTGCTTACTACACTGAAGCTGCGGTCACGTTTACACTAATACGTTCCAGATTTTAAAACAGCATTTTAGAAAGAAAACGATTCCCGTCCACACTGGCGTCTGTGCGCAAGTCTGAGCTCCAGGCAGTCAGCGGGTGCTTTGAGCACACCTCCCTATGTGAGAGCAGTGCATGTCAGACAGGTCATCAAGGATCTTGCGCTGGATTTCATCTCACGTCGTTAAAAGTGATATTTAATTCATCTTGTCTCTATCTAATGGTCTTTTGAATCGCTTACTTGTTCTCAGGTAACGTGTTTTTGCTGAGCGCAAAGATGAGTTAATATATTAATTTATGTAACCAAGTACACTGATTCTGCACATATGAGTGATTGATTGCCTTTATTTCCTATAATGTATAAATGTATTGTACATTATTTTTTTATAATGGCCATTACTGGTTATTAAAACTGATATTCTCCAAAAGAGGCAGGGTAGGTTTCATATTTTTCAATGAAAATGAAAGGAGACAGTTATGTTATAGGCTCTGTTTTGTTATAAATATGCATACAGTGAAGATGACTGTCGTATAAATATGTATCTACACGATGTCTCAACATTTTTAGTGTCTGTTAAGTTAATATCCAAATGAAAATTGACAGTTCCTTATATTATGGGCTTTTTCTCAATTTAAAGTGCACAAAGTTCAGTCTTGCATCCTTTCCTTGTTCCTTGAAGTTCAGACTTCGCATGTTTAATATGTCCCGAGACCACGTAGGGTAAATCTTCAAAGGGAACATGTACTTTATAACGTTATTCACATCACCCTTGCAACACTGAAAAAAATGATGTCTGCAAAACTGTTGCAAACTATTTATTTGTGTTGAATTTAAACAAACAAATGTAATAATGTTCAACTTGTTTGTTTAAATTCAGCCCAAATAAATTGTTTACAACCCCTTAACGTAAATTTTTTTAGTAAATCCAAGGAATCATCTTTGAATAATATAATTATTCTAATCTTTAGAATAAAATGAAAACGTAATATAAGGAACCGCCTATTTTATTTTCATATTGACAACTTAACACACCAAAAATGTTGAGGCATCATGTAGCTACATATCATATGACCGTCATCTTCACTGTATGCATATTTATAACAAAACTAAGCCCACAACATAACGGCCGTTATAAAAGTATAACGTATAATAGGTTTATACAATACAGGAAATAAAGGCAAGCAATCAGTCATTTGTGCAGAATTAGTGTTCGTGGTTACATAAATGAATATATTAACTTATCTTTGCGCTCAGCCAAAACATGTTACCTGAGAACGAGTAGATTCAAAAGACCAAAGAGTCATTAGATGTAGCCAAGATGAATTAAATATCATGTTTAACAACTATAGTGAGATCCAGCGGTAAATCCTTGATAAACTGTCTGACGTGCGCTGCTCTCATCTGGGGAGGTGTGCTCAAAGCACCCACTGACTGCCTGGAGCTCAGACCTATGCATACGATGCAACGCATGCCAGAGTGTGTGTGTGGTCACATGAAGTGTGCGGTGTACTGTGGACGGAGATCTTTTCAGAAACGCTAGGTGAAACGCCAGTGTAGACATGGATCGTTTTCTTTCTACAACGTCATTTTAAAACTAAAACATATTAGTGTAAATGGGGCTCAGTGTAAATTTGTCAACTTAAAAAATTATATTTGCTTATTTAAAATGAGCTGCAACAACACAATTCTTGAGGTTTCTTTGAGACAACTTAATTGTTTTAAATTCTATCTACTTAAATTGGTAAAAACTAATAAGTTAGCTTAATACCTTCATGTTGTCCCAACACAAATTGATTGTGTGGAACCCAACATTTTTTACAGTGCACGTAATGTTTGCATGGGTGAAAAATGTTGCATAAGTGATGCCTAATACTTGGTACTTGGTAATATGGTAATTCCTTACCATATATATATATGTAAACTATATGGTTAGACCCAATATAGGTGTCAGGTGTCTGAGGTCAAACGTAATGCAAGTCACCATAACCAACAAGCCAATTGACCTTGTGACACTGCAACCACCATTTATAACACAGTTGCTTCAGGAAAACACTGGACAGTTCTGAGGAAGGAAGAGAGATTTCTATTTTGGTTGCTCTCCGAATGGTATAAATTTATTCCAATCCCAGTAAAGGAAAGATCCAGACATGCATTTCCTTACAATACCAGCGTGTTTTCCATCTGTGAATAGCACAGGGTTGGCAGGGAGTCTTGTAATGCTAGGGTGTGTGTGCTGGGCTACTAGATCATCAGTCACACTGAAAAGGCAGCAGTAGATGTTTCGTCTCAGGGGAGGATTGCCTGCAATGACCTCAAACAGCTGTGCAAACACACTCCCGTCTTACAGATCGTATCCGCTGATGGGTTTTCATTGCCACACACGACAGACTTTTTTCACAGAGTCAATGGTATAGCTGAATGCTGAGTAACTGGTTTGATGTGCATGCAGTGTAATGTTACTATATATTGTAAACAGTCAGAAATGTTTAGGGACAAAGATGCTATGTAGAAGTTTGTAAGTCATGCAAAGTTGCAAATAAAATGTATGCAGCACAAAACTTGGCATATTGCATAAAAATAAAAAAAAAATAAAATAAAATTGCTAGTTCCCGCTAAGAAAATTGACCACAGCCAGTGCAGGTATAATTAACTGAGCCTAAAAGTGTGTAGATGAAATGCAGTAAACTACCCAGTACGTATGTGTTCTGATGTCTGGTAATATATTCATTCTTTCATTTTCTTTTCGGCTTAGTCCCTTCATTAATCTGGAGTCACCACAGCGGAATGAACCGCCAATTTATCCAGCATTTGCTTTACACAGTGGATGCCCTTCCAGCCCCAACCCAACACTGGGAAACATCCATACACACTCATTCACACCAAGCGGCAACCTCCCGCTCTCCCTCGGGAGGCCAATACGGAAGTAACTGAAACTGCAATTCATCAAAATTCCGCTAGTCCTGGCTCCATAATAAAGCAAATTGCAATTGAGCCCACTGTTAGAATGGCCAACTTTACAGCAGAAAAAAAAGGTGTTTACAGCCTGGTACAAAGAACGATTTTGGTTGATATAGCTATTATTACCCTCCATGACAACTGTGAGGGGGGTGAATTTTTTTATAACTCATCCATTTCCTTTATATTAGGTTATATTAAGTTTGCATAATTAAGGGCGTGGCCACTTGAGTGACAGCTAGGTCTCGCTGGTCGCCGTCACTTCACCTCAGCTGAATCCGGCAGATTAGCCACTGATCTCGGCATATTCATCCTAGTTTTGTGTTGTTTTATGTGGCTTTACACAGTCAGCTGCCTTTTGGACTTATTTCTTACAATTATCAGATGATATGGGATGCTGTGTGCATTTAATTGTGCTCACAATCCATTCATGTGGCCTCCGTTTCCCATGTGAGTAAAGTTATATACTTGTATACCATCTCTATAAATGTATTTGTTTTATTTAAGATCATTTATCCTTTATGATGTTCTTTAGAGCTGTAAAGCACTCCAGAATCTGACAGATTGATTAGCTGTAGACTCAGAACAGTCATCTGAAGCGTTATCATACAGTGTTGTATGCTGGAGTTCATAAACAGTCTTGCATTTACTAACACACTATATTTGAAGTGTTTGGAAGTAATTGTCGTTTTCCTCCTGTAGAAAAACATCATAAGAACAATGCTTAGTGGCTCAATGTATTACTACAGTGTTTTTAAAAGTCTAAACATTTTATTGATATAGTATACAACCAAGCACATGTGAACAGAATACAAACGAGTCACAGGTAATGAAGTATTAAGCATTTCTCCCAAAGTAAAGTCTGTCTGCCAGGTCTAAGCAAAGTGCCAGCAGGAGTCTGTAGCTCCGCTCACTCTCCGCCTCTTTGCCCTTGTTTGGTATCCCGCCGTGGGTGCGATGACGTGCGAACAAAATGGCGACGGTTGGCTGCGCCTACTTGTAGCTTCTTTTGCGCTCTTCAGAAACCTATGGGTGACGTCACGGATACTCCGTCCATATATTTTACAGTCTATGATTCACACACACTATGGTCAATTTTAGCATACCACATGTCTTTGAACTTGTGGGGGAAACCGGAGTGGACACTGGGAGAACATGCAAACTCCACACAGAAATGCCAACTGACCCAGCCGAGGCTCGAACCAGCGACCTTCTTGCTGTGAGGCGAATGTGCTACCCACTACACCACCGCTTTGCCCATATGATAATTCAATTGTGTGATAAAGTATGGAAGATAATTACACCATTTACAAACACTTTTATTTCGACAATCAGGAGTGCGTTTCCGAAAACCATTATTAGCCAACTAAGGTCGCAAGTTCCATTGTTACAAACATAGTTAGTTGATTTGGTGTTTCCCATATCTATTGTTCCAACAAACATTCGCGAACTTGTACGCTTGTAACTACACCTCTAGAGCTGTAGTTAGAAGCATAGATCCTGGCTGTGTTCTATTCCATGTTATCCCCCCCCCCCCCCCCCAATGCCCTATTCCTCTTAAACATTCCAACATTTAAACTTAAAACTTGCTTTCAAAGTATTTTTACAGTTCAGTTTTAGAGATCTTTATATTGACAATTGCGTTCCCTTTGCAGTGCACTTTGAAAACATTGATGGCATTCTGAAAGCAGCCATTGCCCATAACAAAATCTATAGGTGACCTATGATTTAAAAGTGGAATTGAGGCTAAGTTACATCTCCAAAGCTTGTGAAAACAAAATTATATAGCATGCGTTAAAGGTTTTAATTTATTGTAGGTTATTTATTAAGAAATGTATCTGTACTGTATATGTCATGGGTCTGTTGGTTAGAACATTTCTGCAGTGGTTTGAATGTATCAAATTACACCATATATATAAAAAAATAATAATAAATTAAATATATATATATATATATATATATATATATATATATATATATAAATAAACAAGATCCTACTTAATAATAATAAAAATAATAATAATTATTAAGCAGTATTGTTTTTCATTTCTTAATAAATAGCCTACTGTAAATTACAACCATTAACGATTTATATATGAGATTAGAATACGTGTTAGCTAAGTTGTTTTATGTTTTAGAATAGAATATGGCATATTCTCAATAATATTTGTAAAGGAAACATATGCCCTATATGTGCCGTTTACACAGATTTCAATTAATATGGAAAGCGCATGTTTTTACCAAAACTAATATTGGAATTTTTTTTAAATGCATGTGCACGTAAAACAATAGAATTTGCCAAAAAAAAAAAAGTATGGGGTTTTTCTTCAAAGCAGTTGTTACTCCACCTCATTTAGAGCGTCATTATGGACGTTTTACGTCATAACAAATGTGTTTCAAATGATGCATCTGCGACAGAGAAACTACGGTTTTGGGAAACACCCATCACTACATCATTCTTTTCCCAAAGGATGCATCGTACTATGATATTTCAGGCACGAGTTATGTTGTTGTTTGGGAAACGCACCCCAGGCTTTTACAGAAGAACAGAAAGTTCTTGCCCATCTTGCTGTTGCGTTGGACTAATGTGTGTGACAGTGTTCAATGTCCTTGAATTGCAATTCATTAACTTCTCATCCTGTCATTCCAATTAAAATCCACTAATTATGGCCAGTTAAATACAAATTCCAACTTGTGAACTGAAAATGAGCTACATCTTAAATCCAGAAAGCTGCTCACTGGGTGGTCACCCATCCAAAGAAGAACTAAATTTACTCCAATTCACTGCAGATTTATTAACCTACAGTATTTCGTTAATCATTAAGTTCATTGAGGTCTGTTGATTCAGAAGGTGTGGTCTCAAGGCAATATCCTGAAGCCACATAATCAGCACCAGGAGCACTGCTCCAACAACAAACAGGAACTACACTCTTTGTTCAGGGGGCTTGAGCACAATTAGAGATCTTTTATGAAGCTTTCATTCATATTCATCAGAAAGAGCACTTTTGTCTTAATTTCCTTCCACTTCCGCAGAGCTTACGAGAGCACTTGAGCTTAATCAGAAGAGGGAGAAAGCGATTCATTCTGCTTATGTCAGTGTGAAAGAGGAGCTGCAGTCATGAGGTTGGAGAGCCCTTGACTCCTCTGCTCAAACGCTCTCCTGTGGGCCACACGTTTCAAACAAATGAACCAAAGATGAAATGCAAATTGTATGGAAAACGTGACCTGCAAAATAAATGTGTTGTTGTTCGCAGCTATTGATGCGATTGGGAAAAGTGTAGGAGGGAGTGTTAGAACTGGTTTTAACGATAACAATACAGCCCCCCCTCCCCCCATCTACTTTCCCTCTGAAAATGGCCAGTACCTCCATTTTGTAAGATATATGTTCAAAGTTCTCAGCAGAAATTATAAAAGAAAAAAGTCTTCCTTCCTATTTGTTCATTCATTCTTTTTTCTTCGGCTTAGTCCCTTATATATCAAGGATTGCCATGGAGAATTGAACCGCCAAGTATTAGAGCACATGTTTTACCCAGTGGATTCCCTTCCAGCTGCAACCCAGTACTGGGAAACACCCATACACTCTCATTCACACAATATGGACTGTGGGGGAAACCAGAGCACCCAGAGGAAACCCACGCTAACACAGAGTAAACTAACTCCACGCAGTAAAAAATTATAAGATCAATTAGTCCTGACAGCATATGTTTTAGTTCAACTTATTAAAAGTAAAATTAAAGTTAATCATGTTCTAACTTAATTTTATAAGTTACGCAAGCTGTTTTAAATCAGTTTAACATAATATAAGTTCAATGGGACACAATTAATTTGATTCAGCTTAAAAATAGTAAGAAACCAGGAATTTTTTTACAGTGCACACAGAAATGCTAACTGGTCCGCCAGGACTTGAACCAGCAACCTTCTTGCTGTAAGGTGACAGTTACCAAAGAGCCATCATGCTGCCCCCTTTCCTATTTATAGTATAGGGAAAGATGTTACTGGGATTAATATATAAATACATTTTTGTAAATAATATTGCGGTATTAAAAGTATAATATGATAATACGTTTTAATGAATGGCGACGCAGTGGCCCAGTAGGTAGTGCTGTTGCCTCACAGCAAGAAGGTCGCTGGTTCGAGCCTCGGCTGGGTCAGTTGGCGTTTCTGTGTGGAGTTTGCATGTTCTCCCAGTGTTCGTGTGGGTTTCCTCCGGGTGCTCCGGTTTCCCACACAGTCCAAAGACATGTGGTACAGATGAATTAGGAAGGCTAAATTGTCCATAGTGTATGTGTGTGAATGAGTGTGTATGGATGTTTCAAAAAGATCGATTGCGGCTGGAAGGGCATCCGCTGCGTAAAACATGTGCTGGATATGTTGGCGGTTCATTCCGCTGTGGTGACCCCAAAATAATAAAGGGACTAAGCTGAAAAGAAAATGAATGAACAATAATGAATTAAATAATAAAAAAATCAAAACAAGCTTATATTTGAATAAATTTAAAACATTTTACATTATATTATATTACATTTACATTTTTAACGTTGGTATATTTTTTCAGGAACAAAAAATTGAAAATAAATGGAAATATGCATATATCTTCTCTAACGTAAAAAAGAACTATCAATTTTTTAATCATAAAAGTGTTTTAAAGCACAACTTACGCTTACAACTGCCGTCTAAATTTGGTGACAGCATATTCCTCCAAAAACACTTTCAGCTATGACATTTTGCACCATATTATTCTGCTGGTTGTGATATGGAGTTTTTGCATAAATGGAAAATTAGGTGCACTGTATCTGCATAAGGAAACAAATTCTTTATCATGGAAACAAACCGCTTTTTCATTGCTTTTTTTATTATGGTAATTTAGAGACAAGCCTGTTTAGCTCCCCAGGGTTTGTTTCTAGTGTACTTCGCCACCTGTGACCTGGTCATCACCCACAGCATTCCTCCCAAAACAGCCTGCAGCTCCTGACCTTCCTCCTCTGCACTGTTTCACCCTGGTTGCTCAAGTATCCTGATTACTCAGGCCATTTGGCTTGTTCACTCTCACAGGGAGACTCACAGTGAGACACACCCATCCACGAACACAGTGATATAGTATTCATTAGAGATGCTGGAAATGTGAACGATCACTGCAGTTAAAATGAGCTTTAGGAGCACTCACTGAAAATCAACATACACTCTGTAAGTGTATATATCCAGCCTGATCTCACAAGGAAGGTAGAAAGGTAACTATTTTACATTTTGTCCGTTTAGTGGCTAATTTGTACGAATTCGAGTTTAGTTGTAAAAAAATATACGATTTTAAAAAGGAGGCGTGTCACCCAACCCCGCCCCTAAACCCAACCATCATTGGGGGATAAGCAAATCATACTAAATTGTACGAATGAGATACAAGTGCAAATTCATACAAATTGGCCACTAAATAAAAAAGTTATGAATTGTCATGAAATAGCTTTGAAATATCCACACTAGTCCAGACCTGCATGCACACACAAAATAACATTTGCTGTTTGTTCAAACTACTCATTTAAACTGAGCTGAAACAACAAATTCTTGAGTTTTTTTGGGAGGACAACTCAAGTGTTTTATGTTCATTCATTCATTTTCTTTTCGGCTTAGTCCCATTGAACGAATGAACCTTGAAACATGATGCATGACCTTGCGTTCCCGGTCTGACACATTCGCGTGCGTATGAATGGAAGTCTATGGGAAGAAAAGCCCAGTGTGACCACAGCTTCACTCACACATACACTACGGTGAATTTTAGCCTACCCAATTTACCTATACCGCATGTCTTTGTACTTGTGGGGGAAACCAGAGCACCCGGAGGAAACCTGTGAGAACACAGGGAGAACATGCAAACTCCACACAGAAATGCCAACTGACCCAGCCAAGGCTTGAACCAGTGACCTTCTTGCTGTGAGGCGAACATGCTACCCACTGCGCCACCGCATCGCTTGTTTTATGTTCAATCCACATAAATTTGTAAAAACTAATAAGTTAACCTAATTTCTTCATGTTTTTATGTACACTTTTTACAGTGTAATAAAGAGGCAGTGTGAGATCA
Organism: Danio aesculapii; assembly: GCF_903798145.1. NCBI lineage: Eukaryota > Metazoa > Chordata > Actinopteri > Cypriniformes > Danionidae > Danio > Danio aesculapii. The sequence continues at coordinate 26,131,582 of NC_079437.1, forward strand.
CCTGGACAGAACATTTTCTTTTTATTATTATTAATATTATTTTTTAATTCATCAGTTGCTTTAATTCAAAGCAACTTACAAATTCACTCACAAATGTTGGTATTGGTGGTTTTTAAGGGCTTTTCATAGGTGTAATGCATTTTATACAGTAGAAAACACTTATTATATGGTCCTAATCCTAAACCCAACCCTCACAAGAAAACCTTTGGGAAAATGTATGATTTCTAAGCATTTTACGAGGGAAATTACGGTGGTCAACATTTATTTATTTATTCCTTTTTTTTTTTTTTTTTTTTAACTTTTTTCTAGCTTTTTCTAATGGTAGCAGAAATATGTGGAATTTCCACAATCAAAAAATGTTTGACAAATGTATGGCAAAATATATGATTTTTATGCATTTTGAATTATGAGAACACAAGGAGTGTCTATATAAACCACCTTAATAGAGTACAACTAAGTGACAACCAGGTCATTATACAAATATATGTCCTTGTAAACCACCAAAACCAGTACACACACACACACAAAGAGCCATTGCTGCAGCACCCAGGGAGGAATTTTGGGCTTTACATTAAGTGAAGAAAGAAAAAAGAAAGAAAGAAAGAAAGAAAGAAAGAAAGAAAAAAGAAAGAAAGAAAGAAAGAAAGAAAGAAAGAAAGAAAGAAAGAAAGAAAGAAAGAAAGAAAGAAAGAAAGAAAGAAAAAGAAAGAAAACTAGGCTAAATCTAAAGAAGAACATTAGAGTGTTGAAAAAAGTCTGGTGTTGCAGGCCAGATTATTTCCGAACACTTATTTGTAACACAAGTTACTCATTTGAAGAGAACTGATAATTTGACGGGGGAAATTACAGTTGTCTGCATTTATTTTTTTGTTGACTTTAGGCAGGCAATTATATGTGAAGAAATGAACCACAATAATGAGCAACTTTTTAACTAAAAACTTGTTTTAATTTTAATCTTATTTTATTTTAATTTAAACAAAATGTTACCAAATTTATTTTCAGGTTGCAATGACTACATTTTGAGATGTGGAAAAAAATGGATGAAAATATACAGTATTGCACCTTGTCTTTCCCAAGCTTTCACTCTTCAAGATTTCACTCTTGCTCTAACTTTTATCACAGCGTTACCAGTAAAATATTTTCACTTTCAAATCTGCAATCCCACAAACTGTGCCAAAATGTCTTTACCATGAGATCCTAACCCTGCAGCAGTCTCATGTGTGCAACCAGTTTAACTTGTTTGTTTGACTGTATTTTAGTTTGATAAGCTGCAATGTCAAAAAAGCAATTCTATGAATTAAATAGTGTGCATGTGAGACTCTGATGTGATCATGAATTTCTAAACAACTTAAAATTCCATTTTTTACCATTTTTGGTCCTATAAATAGTTCAATACGGGCAGTGTGAATGTACCAAAATCATATGATCTGGGGATAAATCTGTACAAGATCTAAAAGATTTTTGAGCTTGATCAATTTCGACCACACCCAGAAGTAGAATGCTTATGTGAATGTGTTCAAACAACCAGGAAAAATAAATGAATCACATTTGATATTAGTAATGAGACAGAATTGAGCTGTGACCCTGAGTTTAAATTCTTGAAGTAAAATGGAACGCTATCAGAAAATAAATAAAAAGGATTCTGCATACTAGGCTCATCGTCCGTATAAAAGCGCACCTCATTTCTGATAAAATGGAATACTTGTTCCATTTTCCTGTGTCATTAGGCAGAGATGTGAAGCACACTGATAGACTAGTGTAGAGGGCCATGATGGGGCCTCCAAAGTCTTTGGCTCCACCTTATTCTGCTCTGTTTGGCAGTCGGCCTGCAGTTTCACAGCTGTCTGGATCTCCAGAGTTTCCACATCACTGCACCGACTGAGCCAGAAGCATCCAGGCATCCAGCACTACGTCTGAGCACATAAACCTGCTATGTCTGATCGAAACCAGACGCTTTTTAAATGTAAACGAAGCATTGAGTTGATGGGTGCAACTTTTAGATAAGCTTTTAATACAGCAAGTCAATTTCCTTGGTAAAGTTTGTTTGAGACGTGCAACACAACAATATTGGCTCAACCAATGGTGTGATTTTGGGGCGGGACTAACTGACCAGTGGTAGATGGCAGTCCCATGATTTGTTGTTGTGCAGTGGTATTTTATTTTTAACATTTATGATGTTAAGTATGTTCAAAGAAAGTTATAACTTGCTCTTCAAAAACCTGACAGGCTTTTAAAAATCCGATTTTTCTTTAGACTTTTTTCTAGTCATTTCTAATAGCAGCAAAATTATGTGCAATACCTGCAATCCCATGCTGGCAGGCACATACTGTGCAACAATTATCAAATATTTTGTGGAAAGATGAAAACAGGTCGCACCACAGCATAGCTACTGAAAGGTAAACAAAATGTTTCCAAACGATTAAACTTCGGGATGCCAAAAAATGCTGAAGATATAAGTCCCCAGCACAAAGATTACATTGAAAAACAATAGAAACGTGTTCTGTCTACATCTAAATGAACAGTTTAAATAAAGGATTTCATGAGTAGTTAAGAATGACGTAATGATAATGTGCCCCTCTAAATAAAGTCATGACATAAATATACATTAACAGGTCATGAGCTCATATAAGTTACATTTTATAAGTAAGTTACATAAGTTGGATTTATGTGAAAAGAGCAGGCCCGAATGGCACTCGGTAGAGAAATTTGAGATCTCAAAATGCTTACACAGCAGCCTCTGGAGCATTCACGAAAACAAAAACTGCAAAAAAAAAAAAAAACGTAGCTCCTGGGATGTATTTGGTGCTCTCCAGAAATGTATATAGAAGTACGTTTTCAGAATGAGCCTGGGTTGGAAAAGGGTGAACACATATCATTGGAAAATTGTCAGCCAAACCGATCAGAGAATGTAGCGTTTAAAAGGATTTTAAAAGACCTGACAATAAATACATATTTTCCTGCATTAAATTTGTGTATCACATCCCTCAATGCGTAGGTAATTTTGTCACCAAAAGCAGACACAGATTAGATGTGCAAGGCAAGCAGAGCAGAACCAGTTTTCACCTGTGTGACTTTGTGAAATAAAGACTGTTTATCTTTCTGTGTTTTGTACAGCATGAATGTGGGCTGTGGGTAAAAAAATCTCTTGGCAAGGCTTTCAAAAAAACATTCTGCTGTCTTTAATTGAACAATGCACTTCATAAACCAGAGTGGATGTAAATATAGCATGAGCAAAGTTTGCCTGCTCTGTAATCAGTGCAGAATACACAAAATGACAGCTGAGCGACAAAAGAGGAACGCATTGACTGAAGAGCTGCAGGGAAGTTTCCATGCTTGGAAACTCTTCTTTCTAGAATGGATTGATTTGTAAGTCAGGATTCCGGTTTTTATCATTTTAGTGTCATTTTAAGCGTGAAAAATACGCAAACATACGCACAAGGAACACAACAGTGGTAAGATCTGAAAACATGGTAAAAATCAGGCTTTTCTTTTTCTGGATTGCTTTTGAAAACACTATCGGTTAGGTTTGGGGAAGGCGGTTGGTGGTTTGGGTGCATTGATTGGTGGGTTGGTCAGTCAGTCAGTCAGTAGGTCAGTCAGTCAGTCAGTCAGTCAGTCGACAGCGGCCTCTGATGGATTTACGTAAGATACCTTATGTAACGTATTTCATGCTCTCCAGAAATTTATACATCGGTACGTATCCATAATGAGCCTGGGTTGACAGTATATATTCATAGTACTTAATGGTAATAAAGTTGTTCATTGTTAGTTCATGTTAATTCACAGTGCATTAACTTATTTTAACGAGCAAGATTTTTTTCTCTCATTGCATTAGAAACTGTAATGTATGTAAAGCACTGTATAATTATAACAGTGCATTTGATTTGTGTCGACACTAAAGTATTTATTGTTCTTGGTGTAAACAAGCCTGTAGTGCAGGATTAGAAATGTATATTTTTTTATAATAAATACTACTTTTTAAATGTTTAAATTCTAAAAACTTTTAAGTGTGTAATAAATCTTCTAATTTAATTTTATATATATATATAACTATAATTTAACATGTAGTTCATATGTTTTCTTGCATTTGATATCAGATACAAAATACTTACAAACTCACTCACTCACTCACTCACACACTGACTTCCTTTTGGCTTCTTTATCAGGGGTCACCATAGTAGAATGACCGCCAGTTACAAAATTCATTCAGCCATTTTTGTTATGAAGCCAAACATCCTATAACAACAACAACAGCTATTTACCAAAAGCAACTAGAGATCTTTAAAGGAACTCTCCACTTTTTCGTAACATGGCTGTAGCAGGCACAATTATAATAAAATTGCATAATATCAATGTTCCCGTTGCAGCATTATACCAAAAAGCATAATTCCTTGATTATTATGCTCAAATGCAACTCTTCATTTTCTTAGTACATGATATAGCTACAAAAGAGTCAGGCTTTATATAGTAAATGTATGAAAACTCTTTTGAATTAGTTTTGAGTGAGATGCTAATGGTCTAATCCAATTCAATGTTTTATGCTAAGCTAAAAGTTCAGACCCGGAGGTTGGCTGAATGGATCACAAAAGGTTAAAACCACCTTTTTAACTCTAGGGATGTTGTAAAATTAACCTATTTCCAAAAAAAGTGGAGTGTTCCTTTAAATCTCTGTTGTTCTATTAGAAAGACAGCCAGTCAGTCCAGTCTTACTCTGGATCAGACTCTGTCAACTCAGTAACTTAGCTTTCTCACACACACACACACACACGCTCAGGAAACCCAGGGAGCCAGAATCGCGTGGATGTAACGCAAAAGGGAGGAGCACACAGGAAATGAACAGACACAAATATTTGCAGATGGCCGCAGATGGCTGCTTTAAATCAATATAGTCATGTTGCACAATAAATATACACAGTGGAACTACAAATATACACGATGACACATTGTCTATCTGCATATTAACTATAGGTATTACATTTTCATTTGGACTTCCATACAAGCAGGGGAAAGATAGCTGAGCGTTCAGTGGCTGAATTCAGAGGCGAAGCTGTTGGATTTAACAGTTTCCTCTGTGAGTAAACCTCCTCTCGCTGGCCTCATTCTCAGTTCCCGCCAGGAGCAAGCTAAGACTTTCCCTCTGCACTCTTGGTCTTCTTCAACACCACAGAGAACCACATATAGACGCACGCAAACCACCAGCCAAATCCGTCAAACTCTCATCTGAGAGCGTGAGAGAATGAGAGGGGAAAATAGCATAGAGGGCCATTTTGAGACGTGTGATGTTCCTAAAGATTTAGGAGTCTTAAAGCTTGTTCAGACTCAAAAAGAAGCCATCCACAAAGAATTCTATACATAATGTCAACACCTAAAAGCTTCCCCCCTCCTCCCTTCCTCAGCACAACATGTATTGAGTTCCAGACCACACCCAACTCAAGTTCTGGGCAGTTCAGGATTTTGGAGAGGAGGAGCACACTTTTTTCCTCATTTCACTACTACTACGTTTACCCTGCAGTCACGCTCACGCTTGCATCACTTTGTCTCCACGTCTGGCTGCCCCCTTTGCAAACTATAAAATATTTGACACTTCAGGCTTCTCTGCAGCGGTGAGTGAGAGTCACTAGTAACTTTTTCTCTGCATGCAAATGTTTTTTTTGGTGAGCGATAAAACTCTTAGAGAGGATCACAGGACCTTTGAAGTCTTGAAAATACTGGCTGGAGTAAACAGACGGTTGATTTATTGCCGCCTAAAAGGCTTTATGTATGTGTTGGTGAATTTACAGGCTTTAAAAACTGAAGGGAGTTTGTGAGGAAAGGGGCGTCGGTGGTGATGCTTCACTGATGAATCACCGGCTTACTTGTTAGTAGACTTTACTTCTGATGTTTTGTTTACTTAGAATGTTTTCAGCTCTATTTTGAAGCAAGCGGGAGAATGTAGTTTGACTTGTGTTTTTGCAATGGAAAAATGTTTCAAAGAAAAGAAAAGAAATACTAGATCTCTAGTTAAGTCTTTATTATTTGTTCTCATCTCTGGTGGATGTGGATTTTTAAATTGTTTAGAGTGAAGTACCAGCAACTTTGTTTTTCATATCGCCCCCTGGTGAAAGTATTTCAATGACGGATACAGTGTTACATGGATGTTTTCATAAGTCAGACTGTACCTTATTTAATTACATATTTGGTATTTTAGAATATTTGGTCACATTTTATTTTAATGTACAATTCACACTATTAACAAACAATTAAATAAGATTTTATCTCAATAAACTACTAATTAGCTGCTTATTAATAGTTACTAAGGCAGTAGTTGGGTTTAGGTAAGGGATGTAAAATACTACATAAATATATAAAAATAACCAAAAATTATATATTTAATAATAGTTATATAATAACAACTATAACTCAGTAAACTACCAATTAGCTGCTCATTAATAGTAAGGCAGTAGTTGGGTTTAGGTAAGGGATGTGAAACATTAAATAAATATATAATGATAACAAATAATTATATAATTATATCCTAACTACTATAACTCAATAAACTACTAATTAGCTGCTTATTATTAGTTACTAAGCCAGTAGTTGGGTTTAGGTAAGAGATGTAAAATATTAAATATATAACAAATAATTCTATATTCGATAATAATTATATAATAACTACTATAACTCAATAAACTACTATTAACTATTAACTACTACTGCTTATTAATAGTTAGTAAGGCAGTAGTTGGGTTTAGGTAAGGAATGTAAAATATTAAATAAATATATAATGATAACAAATAGGGCATCCGCTGCTGGATAAGTTGGCGGTTCATTCCGCTGTGGCGACCCCGGATTAATAAAGGGACTAAGCCAAAAAGAAAATGAAGAAATGATAACAAATAATTACATAATTATATCATAACTACTATAACACAAAAAAAAAAAACGAATCATTTGCTTATTACTAAGTTACTAAGGCAGTAGTTGGGTTTAGGTATGGGATGTAAAATACTAAATGAATATATAAAGATAATTCTATATTCGATAATAATTATATAATAACTACTCTAACTCAATAAACTACTAATTAGCTGCTTATTAATAGTTAGTAGACAGTAGTTGGTTTAGGTAAGAGATGTAAAATATTAAATATATAACAAGTAATTCTATATTCGATAATAATTATATAATAACTACTATAACTCAATAAACTACTAATTAGCTGCTTAATAATAGTAAAGCAGTAGTTCGGTTTAGGAAAGGGGTAACACTTTATTTTGATGGTCTGTTTGAGTATTAGTAGACTGTCTGCTTAATATCTGTTGATACTGCTCCTTCAACAGACATTTAACTGACTAGAAGAAACTTTGCTAGTACATGTCAACTTACACTAACCCTAACCCCAATGCTAACCCCAACCCAACAGTCTATTTATAATCTAATAAGAATTAGTTGGCATGTAGATGCAAAGTAACTTAAATTCAACAAATGGACCATCAAAATAAAGTGTGACCTAACTACTATAACTCAATAAACTACTAATTAGCTGCTTATTAAAAACGTTATATAAGCAATAATGTATTAAAATCTAAATATTTAAATAAGGTTAAACACAATATGTTCGAGTGTTCCAGTAAAAAATACTGGAACACGAAATGAAAAATGTACAGATGCATATTAAATAGAGGGTGTGTTGTTCTTTGGTTTGCAAAAGCATGGGTTGTTCATGAAGTGGGACTGCAACATATTTTGCATTGCTGATCAATTATGCATATGTGTCATTTTATCTCATTCAGTTCACTGTGTGCAATAGAGAGAGAGCAAGTTGTGTTTTATACGGTGGCACATTCCTGCATGTTGCTTGTGGGACAATTTTGGGGGTGGGGAGTGTGAAGTGTGTTCATGAGGTGCAGTCGTTTTCACTGGACTGGATTTCCGGACGCCCGTCTGCTCTGCTATTACAACACAAACACAGCCGCAGCGAGTGCCATAATTCAGAGTGACCTATCAAAAGCCCAACCGCTCTAGGAAAGGATATACGCACAAGCCTTTTAAAACACAGTATGATGTATTGTCCGGCCTCCATGCAAACTCATACCCACCGTTATTCGAAGCATATTTATCATCCTACACACAGTTTGTGTACCTATACCTATACATCACCCACAGTACAACTATGTTTGGTGATGGTCAGTTTCGCACAAACTCCCCTGTTCAGAGTCTGGATGATTTGGATAAAGTTATGGCCTTTCTTTTCATGTATTAGTTTTCCCCTGCTACAAAAATGGAGGGATTTTTCCAGTCTCTTATTGACCAACTGGAGGTTTTTTTCTCTCTCTCTCTCTCTCTCTCTCTCTCTCTCTTTTGTTTTGTGTCGCTGATTGATTTAGCAGAACTGATGCAACTCAGAAATGTGCTGCTTGCAGGGCTTTCCAGAGAATAGGTGGAGGGTTTTGTTTGCAGATGGGATGTTTTATTAGAATCTATGCAGTCAACGTTTGGATCAGGAAGTGCCTCTCCCTTAAGCTGAGCTTAAGCTCTGGACGCTTTGTGTGTGTGCGTGTATGTGTTGTATTCACATTAAGCTGACCAAGTGACCGAGCCACAATGATTCTGCCATGGATTATTAGTTGGTGTATACTTGTCAATTTTTGTAAGAGTGAATCTTTTTTTATATTTATATATTTGTATATATTTGTATGTATATATATTTTATGTTTCGTATAAAATTTCTAAACGTATAAAAAAACTACAACTTTTAAAATAGTTACTCTTAACTGACTCACTGACTAAATGTTCACCAAACAGTATTGTTCAGATAGGATTTGAATTCCCAATGGCCCCGTTTACACTGCCAGTTAAATGTGACCCAATTCCAATTTTTTGCCCATATGTGACACAGATCGGATCTGTTCTATGACCGTGTAAACACGAGAAAAAAAAAAACACATGCATTCGGATATTCAGAGATCAGTTTCAGGCCTCCTGAATGTGGAATACGTGGAAATAAATATGAATGTGGAATATATGGAAATAAATCAGATATAAATCGGATATGTGACAATGCGACTCTTATGTAAACAGGCAAATTGGATTTATTGAGGCATTCCGTTTTGTACGTCATTAAACTTGCGACATTGTGATACTTCTCCGCGGTTTAATGTCGTAGATGGTAGAGCGTGTGTGTGGGTAAAATCTAGATCGGACACGTGGGATCTTCCTAAAAGTTCAGACCCACTACTCCTCATTAAAGCCCACCACAATTTGCTACCACCAGACCTGAGATCTCTCTCGTACACACAAATTCCATTGAATGGTGCTGGACAACATATATAAACCATAGGCGCAAGCTGCAATGATGGCTCTTTCCCTCCTCCTCTGCCTCCACTTAGCAAATTTTGCAGAGCTAAAAGCAAGACAGTTTCTTCCATCGCAGATACTGTGGTGCAGATGCCAGAACATATCTTTACTCATTCGCGACGTCGTAAATTGTATGGCAAGTGTAAATGCATGAAATGGATATGGGTCACAATTAAATGAACGTGTACACGGACAGGCAAAAAAAAAGGTAACAAATAGGTAACAAATTGGAATTGGGCATCAAGACCGGAAAGTGTAAATATGGCCTTTGATTCAGTTCAGAATCATTCGGATATTTCAGTTTGAAATTCAATGATCTTGACTCAACTTTTCATTTTAATCTGGAGACAAAAAATAGGTTTTGAAATATTTGAAGAAACATTACATCATTAATGAAATTTTCGAGTCTTTTAACCAAAATTTGACACTGGGTTTACATTAGGTTTTAGCCCAGTGGTTGGTTTTGTCCAAATTTGTCAAATTTGAATTGAACCAAAAGAACAATTTTTGTGTACAAGTGTGAATTTATTGATCATGCTCTTCTAAAATAATACATAATAATTGATAACTTAATAGTTATCAATTTTTATTCTATAATTGTCAATACATAAATTCATACATTGATACACTGCATGGGTCAAAATATTTGTTTTGTGGGCAAAAATGTAAAAATTTAAATATTAAGTAAAGACATTCTTCCGTAAAAAAATATTTTGTACATTTCCTAGTATAAATATATTAAAATGAAAATTTTTTATTAGTAATATGCATTGCTAAGAATTTCATTTGGACAACTTTAGTTTTTTCTCAATATTTACATTTTTTGAACCTCAGAATCTTCAAATAGTTGCATCTTAACAAAGTATACGTCAATGAAAAACTTATTCAGCTTTCAGATAACGTATAAATCTCTATTTCACTTTTAAGATTGGTTTTGCAGTCCAAGGTCACAATTTACAACTTCATTATTTGACAAAATGTTGAGCTTCTACATATTTGGGTTATCGGCAGTAAAATAATGTAGGCTTTATTTAGGCACCCTTCTTGTGATTCTCCAAATAACCATAAAATGTGGTAAATTAATGAAAATTTACAGTAAAAAACCCTTAAGACATGACAATGCAGAGACACACCCATACCAACAGACTTCTTTCTTGCCAAAAAACCCATCGTTTCTTTCTCCTCTCTTATAATAGTACAGAATGTGACTGTTTATTGCTAAACACTGTGTTGTTCTTGTGCTTGAAGCTGGTGTGGGTATCTGGTAAGACTGGTATTTTAGCTAAGAAGTTCTTCATATGCTAACAAACAAGACTTTAAGCTTCAGAAATGTCACCCCTGCGCCCACTTGGCTTCCAAAATCCACAGCAACACATGCAATTCATTGTCTCAGTCCCCCAAAACATGCAAACACATGGCGTCCCTAGACTCAAAGACTCAGGCTGTGCTTTTACGATTCACACATTTTCCAAACCACTTTGTCTGTGACACAAAAGTGACCCTGGATTCCACCAAAGTCACTTTCAGTGTCTTTTTTCTGCAGTTTCTTGAAAACAAATAAAGATTACAAAGCCTCAAGTCGATGGAAACATCTTTAGTGGACTTCTTCATCTTTTCTCTCTCATTTCACAGCATTATGTTGCTGAAAATACTCCAGTAATCTGATACTGTCTTCAATTTCGTGATAAGATTTTAATTTATTTTGCTGAAGCAATAATGTAAACAAAAGAAAACAGCTGAGAAACAGCTCCTTCTCCCTTAATGTCACCCTTTTCTACAATGCTCATAATACAGTGGTGCAAGTTTCATCATAATACTACTTGTGAAACAGATGTCTTTAAAGAGGTCTAAAACTCTTTGGTTTTGCACATGCTTCAATGCATATTTGTGTTTGCTGATTTCCTGGATGCAATGATTAGACAAAGATGTTTGGAATCCATACAGAGCTCAGAATGCATTCTGCAAGCTTGTCATAATAAAGTACTAATGTAAATAAGATAGTAATTGTGTAGAGAGCTTTTTAGTGATTATCAAGAAAGCGAATGGTCATATACAAGCTACAAAGTTTTTGTTGTGTTATTCTAATACACTTTAAAGGAAACGATTAGTTGATTTTACCTAAAGAGTAAAACTGTTGTGTTTAAAGCAATTAGTTGACTATAAATAAAAGCGAAACCTTGGCCTGATTGATTGACAGGTGCCATGTCTCCATTATAACATGTATACACATGTCCACAGAACATTTTTTTTGCAAAGAAACTTGGATTTAAATAACAACTCTCTGTGATTTTATAAGTTTTATAACTTTTTAAAACAAAGCACGTTTGTAATAAAGACAGTAAAATCGCTATGTAATTCTTAACCTCTATAATCTCCACGGCTGCATGGTGTCAGTAAACACTAATGTGCGTGTGTGTACTGCAAAAGGCATTTGTGTGAGACTCATCATTTCAGAAAGGCTTAAATAAACTCACCACAGATATATTAAATAAACTTACTTGGTATTTTTGACTAATGAGCTGTATTTCAGCTTTATCCGAGTCTGTCTCTATCACTGACTGCTGTTTATCTTAGCATGTGGAGAGAAGCAGCTCATTTGCGTTTAAAGCCACAGGCTTCAAAAACAGCTACACTGTACTCATACACCGAAATTGGCAGATTCTGGAGATAAATAATCTTACATCCTGGAAAAGGGGTAAAATTAGTGCCCTTTAAATGCGCAACTTAAAGGCATTTATAAAAATTTGTCGCAATTATAAAAATGATGATAAGTTAACAGGGTGTACTCTGCAGGGTGTAATTATAACATAATGGACAGAACAAAAATTTTATGTACCATTAAGTAGAAATAGTACTGCTCATTTATTGAAAATAAATTGGAACGTATGCGCAATAGAAAGATTCATCATCAAGATTCATTCAAGATTCATTGTGTCAGTGCTTCTTCACCTAAAGCTACACTGAAAAAACATTTCTGCAAAATTATTGCAGTTTATTTGGGATAAACTTAAAAAAAAATAATTTAGTAATGTTAAACTTGTTTTTTATATATATATATATATATATATATATATATATATATATATATATATATATATATATATATATATTTAAATTCAGCCCAAATAAATTGTTTACTACCACTTGCCTTAAAAAATTTGTAAATCCAAAGAATCGTCTTTGAATTTTATTTTTTTTTTTTGTGTGTGTAGAAGCTATAAAACTGTCTTTGTACTAATTTAGAAATTCCTCATATATTTTAATCTCCTCATATGAGCAGTCTAGTATGAGTCTAGTGGCCTGGTTGACACACTGTGGGCAACTAGTGCTTAGTTTGTGAGCTAAATACCACTGCTTAACTTGTGAGCTGAATGTCCTGTACAAAATAGGTTTGTGCACATGTAGTGTCGATGACAAGATACACCAAGCAGACAGATGAAAATGGGTCATTCTTTGAGAATAATGCTCATAAATTTTGCATGTAGATAAAAGTGTCTTCTAAATGACTAAATGCAAATGTAATGTACCTACAGTACACTGGCATGCATAAAACAGCATTTTAAGACATATAGAGTAAGAGCACACCATGATTCCAATATAGAACGACTCGTGAGTCAGCTCTGTTGAATAATCAAAGAGACAAGTTATTAGTCTGAATCAGTGTGAACCGCTTTTCCTGTATACTTTTGTCTTTCATGGGCAAGTATAGAGGTATATTAGCTTCACCCTAGGTTTGAGGTAAGATGAACTTTCTGTTCATCAAAGAATCCTGACAAATAAAATGTATCGTGTTTTTTTAACACAGCTGAAAAAAAAGAAGAATGCTAATAATGTGACTGGAAATTCAACTTACATTAAAATACATCAAAAGTATAAATCATTCGTTCATTCATTTTCCTTCCGCTTAGTCCTTTTATTCAACAAGAGTAGCCACATTGGAATGAACCACCAATTTATCCAGCATTTGTTTTACACAGCGTGTAAAACATATGCGGGAACCCTTCCATGCTGCAACCCAGTACTGCGAAACACCCAGACACTCTAACATTTACACACATACACTATGGCCAATTTAGTTAGTATTCAATTCACCCATAGCGCATATCTTTGGACTGTGGGGAAACCGGAGCACCCGGAGGAAACTATGCCACCACGGGGAGAACATGCTTACCCAGAATTGCCAACTGACCCAGCCGAGACTCGAACCAGCTTGCTGTGAGACGACAGTGCTAACCTCTGAGCCACCGTGGTGCCAAAAGTATAAATTATAATATATAAATAGAAGTATAAAATATTGAAAATATATTACAATCTAAAACCATTATTTATATTTCGCTGTTTTTTACACAATAATACATCATTAATGACCTCAAGAGACTGAAAGAACATCAAGGTTCCACAGTTTTGACCTCAGTCAGTCGGACTTTACTATGTAAGATCCTTGGCCTCAAATTCTTCCCTTGTTCATAACAGACGTAAAATGTGAAACCTGCTGCTAAGTGCACTGGACACAACGAGAAGCTCTTTAGGAGTAACAGAAGTCCTCCCTTCATCCCTGCTGAAAGATCAAAGGAGCTTCCGAGCGTCTGGACAATGTGTGTGAACGCATTACACACAGCTGTCGTGATTCTCAGAGAGGGGAGGTTGTCTGGATGTGGCCGCAGGGCTTTGTCTGCGTGTCTTTTGACAGATCCATGTGGGAGCCGTTACTCACGCTGGCGGCGTGTCATCAGTGGAATGTGATGTGAAAACAGGCCCTGCGGCACCTGAGCATCTCTGCTCTGCTGTAGAGCCACAGCGATGAGATGAAAGGCCATCAGCGCCCAGTGCAGACTTTCAACCCAGCAGGCCATGACTGAGGCCCGAGCAGGACCCAACAGTGTGCGAACGAGCCTCCTCCTGAGATCGGCTGCAGCACCAACACATGTGCCTTGCCAAAACACACTTTTACAAAATGAGGAGTCCCTTGTGCCAAAACTGCCCAGTAAGGTGCTGAAATATCTGTGGAGAACCTCAGGGTTTTGTAATAGGACCTTAAAACTTTGTATAAGTAGTATACACACTGTACACGTCACTTACTGAGTTTGTTTGTTTTTTTCTTTCTTTTTTACACTAGGTGGGGTTTAAATACTTTATAGACGATACCCAAAACCTAGCTTTGTTTTTTCTGTACATTAAAGTTAATTGCAGGCGGCTTGCCAAAGGCAGCAATTCAGGCTTTTGTGTTTTCTCCAAAAATAAGCCTTTTGTAGTTCACTAGCTCCAAGTGGTGCTGCAGGGGCTGAAAGGTGTGGGAAATATATTCAGGGACTGCAGTGACAGATCTGATTTTCAGCATGTGTTCAGGGATGATTCATTTAATTTAATTTCCTGTGACAAATGTAAGATGCAGTTGTTAATTTGAGAAGCTATTTGTAACAGGCTGCTCAAAAATGCCTTGCATTAACTTACAAATTTTGAATAAACTTGAATAAAAATCATTTAGATACTGAAATAAGCATGAAAAAGAAATTGACCTCATTTCTAGAGTTCACAATTAGCTGATGATTGAAAATAAAGCGTGTTTGGCATGCTGTCCCGAGAGAGAGACCTAAGCTCAGAATATCCTCGAGCCTGGGGCTCCCTCCCGTGAGAGGGGAGCGAGAGGGGAGTTTGTTCTCAGGTACGTCTGCTTGTGAACGTGTTAGGAATAGCTGAGATATATCTGGCTAAGAGTTTATCTCAAGATGCTACTTTAATTATAATTACTTATGATGTATGTCTTTGGACGGTGGGAGAAAACCGGGTAACCAGGGGAAAACCCACGTGAGCACGGGGAGAACATGCAAACTCCACACATAAACGCTGACTGGCCCGGTGAGGGGTCGGACCAGTGGCGTTCTTGCTGTGAGGTAACTGTGCTAACCACTGGGCCGCCTTGCCACCCTATCAGAGAAGCGGAGGAGTAGGGGTGGAAGGGGGGATTCTTTAAGACGAAGATGACTGAAGTGGAAAACTACGGTTATTTTAAGTGAATCAGATTGGCGCAACATGCGGAGCTAATGCGGGACCAGCCGCGCTCAATCATAAGCATGTGATCCTCTTGAAATTAGTTTATAAATAAACTGCCCTTTCTAAAAGCTTCCAAATGATCCAATTCATGAAGGTTTAAATTCTGTTCTCTCTCTCTCTTTTTTTCCACTTCTCTTATCATTTAGTTCACTTAAAACCAGTCTTAAAGTTGACTGCAATCTCATCTTCCCCATCCAATCACTAAAAACTATAACCGGTCTACATTTTTCTCCAATAACCTGATTAAAAACATTCAATATTGATACATGTTTCATTGTGATTTTAAGACATGACGTAAAGATTCTGTTTAGTTCTGCTTTCATGTGAACTTTTAGTTCACATTTCCTGATTTTCCTGTTTTGTTCCTGTTTTATTTTGTTCCAGCTTTTCATTTGGTACCATGGTTACCAATTTGTTGATCGATTTTGCCTGTTTTGCCATTTTTTTAAGGTTGTGTATATATTGCTTTCATTTTGTTCAGTTAATTACCTTGTCAGTTGACTTTGGCATGCTTTTCTCTGCTATATTAAATTTTTTGGTTATAATAAACATGTGTTTAGGGCAGCATGGTGGCGCAATGGGTAGCGCTGTAACCTTACAGTAAGACGGTCGCTCGTTCGAGGTCGTGTTTTTCTGGAATGAGAAACAAAGAGTTACTTTCTTCTGGAACAAAACAGAAGTTATGTTGAAGAAAAGAAAATATATATAATATATATGTAACTTCATGCTCTTTAACAGAAAGTCATTCGGGTTTAGAACAACATGAGAATGGTGAGTAAACAATGATAGATTTAAAGACAGAAAAAAAATATATATTCATTTTGTTCTCTGTGAACTATTGTATGGTAAAATATATGATTAATGAATATTATTCTTGGGGAAACTGAACAACTATGGGGAGGAAAAACCCCAAAGGGCCAAACAGTATTTGACCAGTATTATGCATGACTTAAATGATTCTCCAAAGATGAGCCAATGATGTGTGGCAGAGGTCTTCACATGTTTGCTTGACTTTTAATCGATCCTTGCAGCGATTGGCAACACACACCCAAGATTACAGATCTTAGCTACAGATTACCCAAGATGGCGCTGACAAATATGCTGTGCGGCTGAATGTGTGAAAATGCATTTTTGTGATGTCTTTGTGTGAACTATCCAATGTTAGGAAATCAGTTAGATGGGCCCCAGCAGGCACATTTCTGCTGCTTAATTTTAACTTTATTGAGCAAGAATGGTGCTGCATTTAATTTATGACCGTATTTTAAAACAAACGCTTGTCCCTGATAGGATAAACATGAGTGCTTCGGCGGAAATGAGTCTGTGAGAATGCATTGATCTTAATTAGATCATTCTTTACAGCTTTAAGAGAGCCTCGCACTTGCAGAGAGATGGTGATGTTGTTTATCCAAGGCTGTTAACCTTCACGGCTTCACGACTTTTTCACAGAAAGGTTCTGTTTAATTCTCTTTCCTGTCATCCTGATACAAAAGGACATATATAATGAAAGATGTGCATGGGCTGATTCAATACTGGGCTTCATCATTATTCATTCCACACTTTTTTCTTACTTTTTATCTGTATTCTCTCAGATGTTGAAGTGTGAGTTGGTGTCAGCACTGCGAAACAGCCCATGGATGGTTTGTTACCTTTGGGCCGACATTTGAAACCGCAGGCCATGTCAAACATACACACTAAAACATTCCCCCTCATATCCCTCGTTTACTTTGAGGTTTTCTCTCTTGCCCAAAACTCCTAGTTAAGGTCAGGTTAGGTCAAACTGGGCGGTTTGGTGTTCTGCAGTTCACATTTGCATGTTTTTCTCATCATTCATTGATTTATTTAACAGCTGTTGTATTAGCTGGACTTCGTGAGCTGATCTGCATCAGGCATTCATAAATTTATAAAATGCTCTATCCTCTGGATTTTGCACAAAGATCTGTTTCCCGAGCAGAGTTATGGATGTCTGACTGCGTCATGTTGTTGAGAAACATTCCTTTCCATGAGTTCACGTCGCTTCTTTTTAAATACTGTAGGAGACACAATGACGCACACTGAAATGGAAGTAATTGTTGGGTTGTCTGTGCGGTATCTGCTGCATTTAACAACATAGCTCAGGATAGTCACTAGTAAAGGATGTTGGGATTTTTTTAGGTTCAGCACAAAAATCAAGTTAAGTTTTAACATTTGTTTGAGTGAATTTATAACTCTATAAATTTATACAGCTGCATTTAATTAAAACAATTCTATAAAAAGTATTATTTATTATTATAAATTAAACATAACACTTTGGATTAACAAGTCTGCCAAAGGATTTATTGTTGATAAAAGTCAAAGTGTCAGGATAACGCTATGAACACACAAAAAAGACAATATTTGGCTATTTACTATTAGCTTTTGAAAAATCTGAAATCTGAGGGTTCCAAAATTCTTAATACTGAGAAACTTGCCTATAAATTTATCTAATTAAAGTACCAGTGAAGCTGATTATTAGTTTTGATATATTTACAGTACAAACCCAGCAGGAACACATCATAAGATGTTATTAGGTTAGATTTAGGTCGTGACATGGGCGACACGGTGGCTCAGTGGTTAGCACTGTCACCTCACAGCAAGAAGGTCACTGGTTCAAGTCCCGGCTGGGTCATGTCTGTGTGGAGTTTCCTCTGGGTGCTCCAAATTCCCCCACAAGACCAAAGACTATAGGTGAATTGAATGAACTAATATGGCCATAGGGTGAAAGAGTGTATGGGTGTTTCCTAGTACTGGGTAGTTGCTGGACGGCCATTCGCTGTGTAAAACATATGCTGGATAAGTTGGCGATTCACTCCGATTTGGAGACCCCTGATAAAGAAAGGGACTAAGATGAGGGAAGATGAATGAATGAATGAATAGTTGTGATGTCAGGTGACCAAACTTCAATGTCTAGCCAGCGTCTAAGAACGACATAATTTTGAGGTTCAATAATGAAATCCAATGATGTTGATATTTGGTTGATTTTAGGTTGCGTTAGAAAGTGACCAAAATCTGATGTCGAGCCAAAATCTTAAACCAACCTCATATTGATGTCAAATTCTGACATTTATTCGTCAGATATGGCAGCCAAAATCCAAAATTCATAGTGCTAACATCCACACAACGTCATGCTGTAACTCTTATTAGATGTTAATATTTGGTTGATTTTAGATTGGACGTTGGGCATTGATGTCGGCCCAATTTTCATTTCCTAATAAAATGCAAAATTTCCTAAAAGTCCCCATGACGTTGGGGTACAGCGTCAATCTGATGTCATGTTGACATCCCATGCGTGTTGGGAATGTACAAAAAAATCATACTTAACATTCTATTGATTTTTGTTATCAAAAAAAAATAAAATCAATCACTTCGACCAATAGAATGTATTGGTAATAGGCAAAAATACATTGTATGGGTCAAAATGAACAATTGTCCAGGATCACAAATGTAAATGTATATGTGTACTGTAATGAACCATCTATTTCGACAATACCTTTAAGATGAAAACTTTTGATTAGATATTAGTCGGAGGCAGTGAGGGATAAACTGCATTCTTTACAAAGGAATGTACTGTATTAAAGTATTAGATCATCTCTTTTTCAAAGCTTATAACTTCCATAACTGTTCAATGTCCACCGAAAGTTTCCTTTGAAAGGTGCATTGTAAGCTAAACAATAGCAATGTTGTTAAGTACAGCTCAAATCCATTGAACAAACGGTACTTTCATCCCTCAGTCTTGCTTCATTCCTCTCAGTATTTAAATAATTCTACCATCACTAAGATCTAAAGAAACAAATAATTTATTTTATATTGCTACTAAAAGTATTCCCAAATGAATCAACATTTAATTCAATCACAATTGCAAAATTGAAGCTAATTTTTAATCAGTATACAGACATGGGATTAAAGCCGCAAAGCTTTGCTGGGTGGTATTGAATCTTTCCTTTCTCATCTCAATCATTTGTTCCATGACTGCAGTGTCTGTTTTCAGCAGTGGCCGACTTGGAAGCCTGCTGGAGACTGTGGCTTTTATGAAAAAATGACATTAAAAGTGAAAGTCAAGTCAGCGTTTTCCACCAAGCTTAGGGGAAACGATCAGGGCCTCCTTAATGTTTACACGCACACACGCACGCACGCACGCACGCATGCACACACACACACACACACACACACACACACACGCACGCACACACACACACACACACACGCACACACACACACACACACACGGAGACTTTCTAACACAAAAATAAGTCAACATGGCTTAACTGCCACCTTTTAAAGTGCTGACTGCAATTAATTAGCTAACGATGGTTCTTAAGTGCTCTGAAAACCTCTAGGCATGGGAGGTAAGGCCGGCATTATCATCCCGCAGGATACATAGCAAGCTAAAACTCCACCGTCAGTTTCCAAGACAAACGCTTATAGGTTTTCATGTCTCAGCCTATATAAACTTTAACGGGCCTCAAACAACCCACTTTTTTTCCTCTCTCTTTGCCCTGTGCAGCTGTGGTACAGATGTCTGCTATTTTACTTTAGCCTGAATGATTGATCAGATGTACAGAAGTGACATGTTTATTTATTAAAATGGTTAGCCACACTTACAAAGCCACACAAGGTGTTTATGTTGTACTTAAGTAATCACAGTTGTTGCACTTCTGTCCTCGGTTGTTATGGATGTTTATACATGATCCAGATACATTATTTAAAGGAATATACCAGGTTCAATACAAGGGCAGTCCAGTGTTTTATCTATCCATCTATCTATGTCTCCATGTATCTATCTATCTTTCTATCTATCCATCCATCCATTTATCCATCCCTCCCTCCGTTCGACTGTCTGTCTGTCTGTCTGTCTATACCAGAGATGCCCAAAGTAGGGCCCGCGGGCCAAAGTTGGCCCATTGTAACCTTTGACTTGGCCCACCATACCATCTGAGGAGAGAGTGAGATGAATGGAGAATGCCTTTAACACAGAGATTTCTAATTTGACGTAACATTTTTTGTTTGTTTTATTTCTGAGATACAAACTGAAATTAAATGTTTTAATGTTGTAAATGAATCTGAGTTTTTAAAATGTAAACATTGCCATTCGAAAGATAGAGGACTATGCAGAAGACGTCGGTGAGTAAATCAAGGCAAAAACTATAGCGTAACTCCATTCTGTTATAAATAAGATTTTTTTTTGTTTTTGTGATTACATTCTAGTACAAGTACAAGTTCACTATAAAATGTTAAAGAATTATGCTGTATTAGTTATTATAAAGCAATGTCTTCTAGTTATTTTTAAATATTATTAAATAAATTGGGAAATTGCAGATGGCAAGTGTATTTACCTTCGGCCCCCTAGCCTCAATCAAGGTTGGTTTTGGCCCTTCATAAGAAAAAGTTTGGGCACCCCGATCTATACACACACATCTGCCTAAAAGAAATATAAACATCATATGAAAAAATCATATTTTTTGTTTCGATCAGTTGTTTTTTACAAAATAGCATTTTTATTTTAAGTTATTGCTGTTTTCTTTCATTTTTTCATTGTTTTTCATTTCATTTTCATTGTTGTTTTTATTTTTCATTCAATTATTTATATTATTTTAAGTTGAACTATTTATATTTTTTCGGTGCTTTAACTTAATTAAATTTAATATTTTTCTTTTTGTTTTACAGTAAGTTTTTCATTTACTATTTTATTTAATATTTTTTTATCTTAACAAAATGTTTTTAAGATTAGCAGTTATGGTTTAGATACAATACTTACTTTCGTCCATTTTCGAAGGATTTAATAACAGAAATATAATTGTTTTTGGAGAAGCACTTGCAAAAGCGCATTATTAAAACTAAAGCTGTTAAAATCATACATGTTACACCTGGTTGTACCCTTTATGTTGTAAGGATGAGGATGTTTAAAATCAATTAAGTATAAAAACTAATATTTAATTAAATAAATAACTATGTAGGAAAATGTCTATGTAAACATTTTCTTCATAAAATTCATAAAATCATGTACACTATTTGGCTGCATTACTGAAACAATAAGAATCAGCCTCGTTCACTTATATTAAGTGTATTATTTAACTTTCTTTTCTTTTTTAAGAGTTTTTATATATTTTTTATTGTTTTTATTTTATTTTTGTTGTATAAATACAATGCTTGCTCATTGATTAGCCTAAATATTGAGCCCTGTATGTTCCTTTAATAGCCGTGTGGATGTCCATTTCTGCCTTTGATGATTACAGGTAGAGAGTTCCTGTAAAGGCTGAAGTGAATCACCCGTGAAGCTGATTGCACGTTTGCCCTTGGCTTCAGTGAACTTCTACAGTAGATCCTTTGTTCTAAAAGCCCTGAAGCGACCGAGCACAGACATTATCCCAGTGTGTAGCCAACATACAATTTTCAGTATGTTCTTCCTCATGTATTATCTGTGTTGTGGGCCTCTGCCTAGTCAAAGGCTTTCATTTTTCCTCATGTCTACAGGAATTTTCATCCTCAATTTCCCACGATTCACAGAGTCACTAGTGACATAAACAGCAAAACACTGCTTCTCTGTGTTAAATGCCACATTTGCGGCATTATGGATTTCAGCAAATCAACAAGCGCCTCCAAGGCACTCTTGGAAATGCAGCAATTCGAATCAATTGCCATGGTCTTTCAGTTAAAAAATTTTACAAAGTCGCAATGAAATGCTAGTAGCATAAAATATTTCTTCCATATTGTGATGCACATCCTAGAGTCTGAATAAATAAAAAAAGAAAAAAGAAATGTTGGCTAGGGACTTGTTTCTATTACACTTCAAACTATGAATGTGCACATGCAAAATGGATGTAGATGACTGCAAGCTTTTATGGCAAAACCATTTAGTTTTACACAGTCTATGAAAACAATAAATAACACATATTATGGTGTAAGGTTCAGTCTGTTGTTGTGTAAATGATCGCACTAAACATGCATTAAAAGTTTTCTGATTGATGAACTAAAAGCTATGACATGGATGTATGTAAAATTATTGTTCCCCAAAAAAATTAAAATGGAGATATTTCAAAGAATGTTGGAAACTGTAAACCATTGACATCCATAGAAGGAAAAACAAATACTATATACTATATACTATATCAATAGTAAGGGCGGCGCGGTAGCGCAGTGGGTTGCGCTGTTGCCTCACAACAAGAAGGTCACTGGTTCGAGCCTCGGCTCGGTCAGTTGACATTTATGTGTGGAGTTTGCATGTTCTCTCCGTGTTGGCGTGGGTTTCCTTTGGGCGCTCCGGTTTCCCCCACAAGTCCAAAGACATGCGCTATAGGTGAATTGGGTAAGATAAATTGTCCGTAGTGTATGGGTGTGAATGAGATTGTATGGGCTTTTCCCAGTGATGGGTTGCAGCTGGAAGGGCACTGCATAAAACATATGCTGGCTAAGTTGGCGGTTCGTTCCGCTGTGGCAACCCCTGATAAATAAGGGCCTGAGCTAAAAAGAAAGTGAATGAATATCAATAGTAACTGTGGGTTCCAACATTCTTCAGTGTATCTTCTTTTGTGCTCCACAGAAGAAGAAAAAAAATCTCAAAATGGTTTGAAACAAGCCATGACAACAGAATTCAAGTTTTGGGTGAACTATCCTTGTAAGAAAACATACAGTGCGAATTTTAATTTCTTGCCAACTTTAAAATGTTAGATTAAATAATTTAATTGAACTTACGAAAAGGAATAATTCATCAAATATACTTATTTTGTCATTTACTCACTCTCAATTCATTTAAAATAGTAAATATAAAATATAAATTAAATATAAAATAAATATAATCTGAAAATGAATTTTATGAAGTTATTACTTATTCTGCTATAAACAAAAACTATTGTGGCACTGGACACAGTTTCAGCTCGAATTCTTCCTTAGTGTTCTACTGAGAGAGAGAAAATTCACATACATATTGTCTTACTAAGTATCCCTTGAATGTATTCATGGCATCCGAATCATCTGCTCAACACATTTCCTGGTTCAAATCGCAGATTTGTGGGCATGGTGTTTTGAGTTTTTGGTCTCACGGTTCTCCTCCCCTGGTTCCTCCCCTCAGCAGAGCACAGGAAGGCAGCTGCAGAGAAAATGAACAACATATGTGGACCGAGACCACGATACACTGCACTTTAATGAGACCAGCCTCCCACTTTACACTCTTCACAAAGACAGACAGCTAATGTAAGTTACAGCCTGAGGGGATGAACGTCTCGATAACTTCTACTACATGGCCAACATTCTCCGTCTTTAATAAAACCCACCCTACATTTGCTTCACAGTACCTTCCATGACCTTAAGAGTAACCGTGAAAAGATTTTTCAGGCTTGTGATTGTAAAACTTCTAGACGAGCGTCATCCTGTAGCTACCTGCCCACATTGCGCTGAGGCTGACATCCTGTTGGCGAACCCAGGGTATTCTGAATATTTCTGGTCGTGAGATTTTTTTTTCTTTGGCTTCTCTAACGCTGCTGCTGAGCTAAAAGCGAAACCCTTCACTCGTTCACTATTTTCCCGCCTAAACTCCGCACTGCTCAAATGCCACACCCTTCTTAAAGGAACAGTCCACTCATTAATAAAAACTATCATGTTAGCTTCTACGCATGTTTTTGACTTTTTATCATTTGCAAAAAAAAAAAAATAATAAAAAAAAAATTAAATAAATAAATAAAAACGTAGTTTACCAGAATGTCTGGCGATTTTTTTTTGTAACCAGGAACTGTAAAATTCCAAAAGGATGACTCCATTAAAGGTTGACCTGTGTGCTTGTAAGTGATGAGCAAAGAGCAGACTGAAATTGGCTCTTTCCTTGAAAGTCTTGTTTAATTTTTTCTTCAACGTTTAATTTTGATGAAGCTTTGACATTTGCCATTTTTGACATGTTTTCTGATTTGCGATGAGATAATGACAATTCAATTTTGGGGAGAATTATTCATTTATATGAATATAAAAATCATAATAATTTGCCATTCTAAGTATTTTATTACTAAAATGATAGTATAAGTATCATTTTCATTACAAGTAAAATGATAGTTTAGGTTTTATTTTGTGAACTATTTTTTATATTTTATAGATATTACAAGTTGTAATTCTAAAAATATTGTAATTCTAAAAATATATCATAATATGTATATTGACCTGTTGTTACAAATTATTTCTAAAAAGTGATTAAATGTTGTTTGAAATTTTGAAAACACATTATCAGAAGTTATATAAAACACAACTGAACATTTTATTCAGATAATCTACTTCGAAGTGGTCTTTTTTTACAAAGATGTATAAACCTAATATAATCAC
Organism: Danio aesculapii; assembly: GCF_903798145.1. Classification (NCBI taxonomy): domain Eukaryota; kingdom Metazoa; phylum Chordata; class Actinopteri; order Cypriniformes; family Danionidae; genus Danio; species Danio aesculapii. The sequence goes on from NC_079437.1 coordinate 26,156,284, forward strand.
TCTGATAGATGCTTGTTTATATTGCTGTAAGCGTTTTGTATCTTAGCTCAATGGCGCCACCTCAGGTCAGGTTTGATGATGATAAACGCCACACACACAGAGAGCAAAATAGCTTAATCTTGATTAAGGAGAATTTTCTTACTGAGTTAACATGTGAAAGCTGTAGGTTTACAATATTCTTACATTACATGTACCTCACATTCTATGACAAGTTCTTTACCTATCTAGTTATATAGTTTTTGATCTATCTGTGTGGTTCTTTGTGGGTCTGCTTTAGGGGAACAACACTATTTTTGGCACCACTATTAAAAAAAAAAACACGTTTTGGAACCCTTGTTTAGAAAATTGATCTCTTATTGACTCTTGATTTTAAGAATAAGTGTTTCCTTTCACTCTCTTCCATTCACCTTTTTTGTGCTCTTTTTAATAACAAGAAAAGACCCATACATTTTTATACATTCATTCATACACAGTCTTTTCTGCTGAGCTCTACAAACCAGGATCTGTGAAATCCTTCAGTAATGCACCTCTTTTATCTTCAGAAAATGTCTTGCATTTCAAGTTTAAGTCTTGTGTATGTTAACATATCTAACCTTGTAAAGAATTTTGTTATCTGATAAACTGAAATCCTGTTCACTATGTATGGTTTTGTAAGTGATCTATTTCACAGCGATATTGTTGTCGTATTTTTTTTTTCCTTTGGGGTGTCTTTTTTATTATTTATTGTATCCTCAAGTACTAAGCATTAAAGCACTTCAGTGCAAAAAATGGCTTTTCCACATCTAGTATAAACTTGCATCCACTATACAAGGTGAAGGGGGAAAGGCCATTCATAAATGGCTCGGAGCGGCTGTGGTGCAGGGCTGGGATATATATAGGCTGTCTGTATGTGGCTGTGCTGCAGTGAATCACGGGAAGCTAAATTAGCAGTTCACTCACGTGTGTGACGTAGGTGGGAGCTGACTGTGTTTTTCAGCAAAAAAAAAACAAAAAACCCAGAAGCTTAAATGAGGAAGAATCAGAAATATTTGTAATAAAATCCAACAGCAAAAGGCATCATAAATGTACACTGTAAGAAAATAAAAAAAACAAGATAAAAAATTCACGACAACATGATTTTGTTATTTGACTTTTAATAAGTTAATAAGGTTTGAATTTTTTTTAATTACTTGACTCTTTAAGTCAGTTTAATTGATGCAAAATGAAATGACTTGCAAAGTTAAGTTGGTTAAACTTAAATATTTGTGTCAGATTATTTTAGTGTAGCTTCTATAACACAAATCATAAGATATCATGGTTTGAATTGTTTACATGTTTAATTTGACTATATCATTTTTTAAATAATTATTAATAATTTTTTGTTGTTGACATAAACAGTGCAAGATGTGCAAAACTAAATTAAGCAACAATAGCTTAAAATAAGCAAAACATATTATAAATCTTTGATATCATTAGTAACTGTCAGTAGGCCTACACATGTAAACTCAGAGCGGGGCAAAAATACATTAAAATGTATTTTAAAATAAAATACCAAGTACCTCAATTTTATTTGTATCAAAATAAACAACAAAATTAATATAAAATACTGTATCTTGTATTAAGAAAATACTACAAAATACGTTTATGTTTGTTTTACACTAACCCTCTATCGACAGTCCTATTGGATCAGTCCCTTCACCATTAAACTGATTTAGTGAAATAAACAATGATTGATAACAACAGCTTTTCTTTGAGCAAGTTTAACTCAGCTACTCTGCACCTCATTTACCTCTACTATACATGAGAAGGTATTCATAAAAATGTAACTTGTGTTTCTCTTTATTTTAGTATAAGTTTTGTACAAATTCCATACAGGAAGGACTGTAGAAGATTATCTCTTTAATCACTGTAAAAAACATTTAATGCAGATAATCAGTTGGAATATAGTACTATATTTGTTTAAAGTCCTATATTTAATTAAAAAAAAATTTGCAATTGAAATCTTAAATACTCAATGTAAAATCATGATTACTAAAATATACTAAAATCTCCAGTTTTAGTCATTTCCATATATCATATTTTTTGCAACTGTACTCCTCAATACACAATATAAAACACGATATCTCAAATATCTCATATATCAGTCTGTAGATTGATGTATTACTAAATATTTTTGTCTCATACTGATTAACTATGTCAAAGTTTGTAATTACTATAAAGAGCTCCTGCAGATCAGCTACTGGCATTTAAAGAGTCAACGAAGTATTGTAGGTATCGCCACTCTAGGACTTTTATGTAATTTTTCTTATTTTGACTTGCTCCCGAATTTAACCCTGCTATTTGTCTGTTACTTTTTTTATAATTTGTTGCATAATTTTCATCCATACTTGAAGCATTGATCAGATTCTTCATTATTAATTAGTTTTCTGATCTCAAGCCTTGGCAAATAACAGAGAAAGCACCAAAAGGCAATGTTTTTATGATGTCATCATGTAGACTTCTTACAAAATATTTTACAGTATTTAAAAATACTAAAATACAAGACACTAAAGTATTTTGCTACAAAATATCAACCCATTTTCATCAACTCTATCAAATACAAATTACATTTTGTATTACATTACATTTAAAATACGTATTGGAAATACATGTTTCATAAATACTGCCCATCCCTCTGTAAGCTCATGTCTATTAGATAATATTAACAAATACAAGTTTCAATTTTAGTAATGTGTTAGTACATGTTGCAATTGGCAGTTACTTAAATTAATACATTCATTAAGGTATAGCTGTCACTTTTAAATCACATTAGCTAATGTAGATATGAAATAGATCCAGGAATGGTGTCCTTTGATTTCTTGTCATTGACATTCAGTTTTTTTTATAATACTTAATATAATTCATCTTATATAATATATAATACTAATATATAATTCATAATGCAAATATATTTATTTATTTGTATTGTGAAGTCAAAAAAAGGTGGAAAAATAGTGAAAGAGGGCATGCAAGGTCAAAATTCAAAGTAAAAAGGGGCTGTTCATATGTGCACATGTTGATTTTCCCACCAAACCCAGAGAAGCGCATACTAACACTGTCAGCTCTCCTGTGTACAGTATCTGTGAATTCATTCCACAGGATGCGTATAATGTTCATGTGTCTTTCTTTTTTCTAGATTCTTCTGCTTTTGACTTTCTGTTCCACCATCAACCATGTTGGTTATTTTGGCCTTCATTATCCTCTTCCACATCACCTCAGCAATACTACTCTTCATAGCAACCATCAATAATGTGAGTAGATTTTTGTGAGTTGATTGCCATCTGCGTTAATCATTATTACTGCTCTATGGTACTGTTAGCAATTGCATCATGTTTCTTTGAGGTCATACACAGGTACGCTTCTAAGTTACTACTAAAATCCAGCTTACTTTTATAGGTAAAATTCATTTAGCTGTTTTGAACACAAACTTTTTAGCAGTCAGAATATTCAGACCATGTTGTGATACTGCTTAATCTTGCTGTGTTTCACTCATACACACAGTGCGTGCAGGATTGTTTTGAGACAAACATCTGAAACAGAATCTGGTGGGATCAAGTTCAAATTATGCAATCATATGGTCAAACCAGTTAAATAAAAACCATTTAAAGACAACCCGCAACCTTAACCATAAAACCAAAAGTGCTAATGCTAAAATTATTTTGAATAGGTGTGAATGGACGAAGAGCTCCACTACTCTGGATTAAACACTTTAGTCAGCTTATAAATTAATCAATGAGTCAACTGCCTGTCTGCTAATCTTTAATGCTTCATGCTAAACTTAGATTTGATAAGATAAGACTGCCCTGTATGACCACCAATGATATAGTGCTTTTTAAGCATTGAAAGTAAACCAAATAAAGATTTTAGTTGAGCATTTTCCCTTACGTCACGATTTTGTCAGGGCACAGCCATGATGGGGATACTCAATGTAAACACCAGGATTGTATATCGCGGTTATCTGCTATGTTGTTCTGCTTATTTATGTTGTCTAAACCATGAAAAAAGTCTGGATGCTGCTAAATCACATAGTGAATGACTTCGTAAGGAGGAAAAGGGAGAAACGTGCAAATTTTGACAAACTGACTTTAAGTCTACTTGATTTGCTTTTGTCAGTCTTTAATACTATGTTTTTTCCCCATTCAGTTGATTAGTCCAGCCAAAGCATGACAAAAATTGATCATTATTATCAGCAGTAATCAGCAAAATATGCTGATATATGCTAAAAGTATTGTCTGTTTCATTGGCAGTGTTTACGTTCTGCTTTTTTATCATGGCCAACTGATGAGGTGTTGTGAAAACACTATAAATAAAAAAATAATAAATATTCAGCATTTCAACAATTTCATTTTTACAATAAATTATTTAAATTATGTCCAGCAATGAGCAGAATAAAATGTAATCGTTATAACACTTTTATTGACTAGTAATTTAGAGGAATCCATCTTGTTTTCAGTTCAGAAAAGGGTCACACTTTGTTTTGATGGTCCGTTTGTTGAATTTAAGTTACATTGCATTTACATGCCAACTAATTCTCATTAGATTATAAGTAAACTGTTAGGTTGGGGTTAGGGTAGTGTAAGTTGACATGTACTTGCAAAGTTTCTTATGGTCAGTTAAATGTTTGTTGAAAGGGCAACATACTCAAATGTACCATCAAAATAACGTGTTACCCAGAAAAGTACATTCCAGAAACAATGAAGTCCTACTGTCTGTGAATTAGTGCTATAACAACATGTATAGAACATTTATTCACAAGACGAACACACTATAATACACAAGAAACTTTTCACTGAAACTCTAAATGGTGGGCAGTGTTTGCAGTATTTGGGAAAAAACATAGCATACTTATAGACAATGAACTGGGTTAAGATCAGTTATTTTGACACAGTAATCTTTGAAATAAAATTGTGTTGGTATTTTCAATGTTTTTTCAAGGCATGGAGGATTATGGGCGACTTCTCCTTAGATCTCTGGTATAACTGCAACAGCACAGCCTGCTATGATATTCCCAAAAGTGCCAACATCTGAAGCAGGTAGGCCTCGATTTTCATAAAGTCTTGATAAAATACACACAGGGCTAAAGGACATTCAAATGCTGGCTTATATGACATTGTTTAAAGTTGCTTATCCACTTGTTAATTCTGACATCATGTGTCACAGTTTCCAGGTCCGAATGCTCTGTAAGATACTTTATAAGACGCCAATTGAGATGCAAAAACAGTGTGCTTTAACGCTATTAAAATCATGATCGTAATGTTTATATCCATGCTTAATCTCAGACTGTAAGGCTGTAAATCATCCTTTTTTTTAAATAAGTCTAGAAATGATAACAAACACCATCAATTTTGATGTGAAAACTTTAATGTTTGACTCAAAGGTTATGAATGGCTATTGAATTGATTTTTTTCATTCAAATGAGTAGAGACTTGGACTTGTTAACTGTGTTCCATACATCACAACTTATGCATATAGATAGCCAGAAGCAGACACTTACTGCCATTTATTGTAATTTGAGTACTGAATGTCACTAAGACTAAAAAAACAAAGCTTGGTTAACAGCCAATCTCAATGTTACAGTTAGAAAACTGTATTTTGTGGAAGTGTGACTTTTACGACTGCGCTATACAGATCAATTCTGGCCATTTCTGCATGTCATTTTCATTAACAAACCTTGTGTTTGTTGTCTTTGTCTTTATCAGCATATCTTCAAGCAGTGCAGGCCACCATGATACTGGCCACCATCTTGTGCTGTGTGGGATTCTTTGTCTTCATTCTTCAGCTCTTCCGTCTAAAGCAGGGAGAGAGATTCGTCTTCACGGCCATAATTCAGCTTCTGTCTGGTGAGTCCACACACACACACATGCATGCACGCACAGCAGTCATTAAGCCAAATGTCAAGTCAAGAGGACCAGTGCTATTTTAGTATCACATACACTTGTGTAGTTTTTATTGAATTAGTGTGGTTTACTATTTTTGGTCATTTTTTCAGTCTGTAAATTGAAGCAACTTTGATGGACTTGCTTTATTTTTTTTATCATAATAGTTTTTTTTTTTTATTAATAGTAACATGAAATTTATAGAATGTTGAAATATATATATATATATATATATATATATATATATATATATATATATATATATATATATATATATATATATATATATATATATATATATATATATATATATATATATATATATATACTGTATATGACATTGTTTAACAGTGTGCTTTAACGCTATTAAAATCATAATCGTAAAGTTTATATCCATGCTTAATCTCAGACTGTAAGGCTGTAAATCATCCTTTTTTTTTTAAATCAGTCTAGAAATTATAACAAACACATATATATATAAACTGTGATAAAAATAGCGTAAAAAAGAGGTCAAATGACTGGCATTTTTCTTGAAATTTGAAATTTTGAAATTTTAGAGCAGTCACTTTATTGATGGTGTTTGATCATAATAATCTAGGAAAAGTTTGTGAAATAACAGTGTTTCTCTGTAAAATTCTTAGTGTGTAACTTTTTTGAATGGATTTGCTCGTAATAATCTAGGAAAAGTCTGTAAAATAACTGTGCTTTTCTGTAAACATTTTAATGAAAATATCTGTAGATTTATTATTTTTTGCACTTTATTTCAACAAAGAAATTTGTGTGTGAAGAGTTCTGAGTGTTGTCTGAAATTTAGATTAAAAAAATGAATGTTTTTCTCAACTTCCTTAGTTTATGTTGAGTTATTTAATTTTAAAGACTTTTGTGATAAAAGTGATATTATAAAAATGCTCATTTTAACAGAAATTTTCAGATGGCATTTAGAGATTTTTGCATCTGAACTCTTCATATACATATACAGTTGAAGTCAGAATTATTAGCCCCCCTAAATTATTAGCTTCTTTGTTTATTTTTTTCCCCTAATTTCTGTTTAACGGAGAAAAGATTTTTTGAGCAGATTTCTAAACATAATAGTTTTAATAACTAATTTCTAATGACTGATTTACTTTATCTTTGCTATGATGACAGTAAATAATTACTAGATACTTTCCAAGACACTTCTATACAGATTAAAGTGACATTTAAAGACTAAGGTAATTAGGTTAACTAGGCAGGTTAGGGTAATTTGGCAAGTTATTGTATAAAGATGGTTTGTTCTGTAGACTATAGGAAAAAATATAGCTTAAAGGGGCTAATAATTTTCACCTTAAAATGTCTTTTTAAAAATTAAAAACTGTTTTTATTCTAGCTGAAATAAAATACTATAGAATTTAGACCTAGGGCGCAGCCATCTTGGAATGTCGCTGTGTCTGATGTCACAGGGTTGGTTGAGTTCCCTTTGCTGAACAGAAACAATGGAAGTAAAGGAGACTGTAAAGCCTAATTTAACCCAATGGATGAAGTTGTGGGTGTGGAGCTGCTGCAAATACAAGCATCAGATGTGTGTCTAATATAAAAGTATAGTTATTTATTCTATTTTTCTTTTTTCCTGCTACCCTCCCTCACCTCCGCTCGTGTTCAAACCAAACTAAGATTGGCACGGTGTTTCTTATGGCAGGGTTTTATCCTTCATACATGCTGAGAGGTCGAGTTGATTGACTTAATAAGAGAATATGTCTTGACATAACCCGCACAGATGTGACTTAGTAAAGTGTGAAGTCATGTATGATTTTAATTGCTGCATTAGTCTGAATGTAATGCCCTCGTCAGGCAGCACTGGAGCAGCGTGAGAGGATCACAGCGCATCAAACGAACAGTATTAACAAATGAAAAACACACAACTGAAGACTCTTAAATGCTTGTATTTGTTGTATTTGCAGCAGCTCTGTGATGTTCATCCACAACTTCATGCATTGGGTTAAATTAGGCTGTCCAGTCTGTGTTCAGTCAGTGTTACAATCATGGTGGACACCCAGAAAGGCTGTAAGGCAGGGTAATACAGAGAGTGAATCAAAGCGCATCAAATGATCAGTAATTAAAAGGGAAAAAAAGAAAAATAGAATAAATAACTATACTTTTATATTAGACACACATCTGATGCTTGTACAGTATTTGCAGCAGCTCCACACCCACAACTTCACGCATTGGGTTAAATTAGGCTTTACAGTCTCCTTTACTTCCATTGTTTCTGTTCAGTACAATATTATTTACTGTCATCATGACAAAGATAAAATAAATCAGTTATAAGAAATGAGTTATTAAAAGTATTATGTTTAGAAATGTGTTGAAAAAAATCTTCTCTCCGTTAAACAGAAGTTGGGGGGAAAAAAAATAGTGGGGCTAAAAATTCAGAGTGGCTAATAATTCTAACTTCAACTGTACATATATTTAATTTTGTTTACTTACTTCTCTCCCATTATTAGGTATTAGCTTGAGCAAAATGTTTAGACTTATTCTATAAATGCCTGAAAACAGTTGTGAAAACATTATCTTCTAAACACATTGCCATTTAAAGCATTTTTTCCCAAAACATCAATTCCTCAGAAGAGTACCAGATAATGTTTGTGTCGTAATTTAATATCAAAATATTGATTTCCTAACTCTTCTGAAGTAACGTATGACACTTTATTTTGCTTTATGTGATGATTATGATACTAAAGTGATAAATATCAGCTGTTTACAGAAGAAAACTAAAATTGTGTATTACTCAAACACATGACCCTGAATTGTAAACTCAGAGAAACATTTGATGAATGTTAAGTCTGTATCCGTATGATAGACATAAAAAAACTCTAAATCTTCTTATCTTCTTTAAACCCGCAGCTTTCTGTGTGATGACCGGTGCTTCCATCTACACAGCAGAACACTCAACCTTCAATGGCCACGAGTATAAGGATGCAGAGTACGGCTACTCCTTTGTCGTGGCCTGGGTCGCGTTCCCAATGACGCTCCTGAGTGGTCTGATGTATCTAGTGCTTAGAAAACGCAAATAAAGCACAACACACCACCTCACCAGCTGCAGCCTTAGCCAAGACACTCGAATTCTAATGTAACTTGTTTTTAAAAGTAGATGAAAATTCACCACTGGTCTAAAGTTTGGGATAAGTTTTTTTTTTTTTTTTACATTTTTCAAAGAATTCTGCTCAACACGACAGCATTTATTTGATCAAAAATACAGTTAAATGTATAAATAAATGTTAAATATTAATACTATTTTAAATGAGAGTTTAGTTATTGAAGTTCAAAATGTAAATTATTTCCATGATTTAAAGTGGAATTTTCAGCATCATTACTTCAGTTTTCAGTAATACTTATAAGATGATCATCGAGGAAAATATATTATTATTATTATCATCAGAGTTGGACTGCCTTATATTTTTGTGGGAACTGTAGTCAGCACTATACATTCAGTACCATTGATACTTACTTTTACTCATCAAGGACACATTCAATTTTACAACAGTGAAAGAAATGTATAATGTTTATAAAATAAATAAAACTAATTTGTGAACGAATCCTAAATAGTCAAATCAATTACAGTTTCCACAAACTTCAAAGTGGGGTTTTTTATAGACAATTATAAGAATCATTATTGATTACATATAAATATGGGTGAATATAATAGGACAGCTAATCATGATTTCTTAAGGATCACATGACACTAAAGACTGAAGTAAATTAAGCTTTGAATCACACTGTAAAAAAAAAAATAGGACAAAAAGTCAAAACAATAAATTTTTTTATGCTGCTTTAACTTATTTTAGGCAACGCGGTGGCGCAGTAGCAAGTGCTGTCGCCTCACAGCAAGAAGGTCGCTGGTTTGAGCCTCGGCTGGGTCAGTTGGAATGTCTGTGTGGACTTTGCATGTTCTCCCCACGTTCGCATGGGTTTCCTCCGGATGCTCCGGTTTCCCCCACAGTCCAAAGACATGTGGTATAGGTTAATTGGGTAGGCTAAATTATCCGTATTGTGTGAGTGTGAATGAGTGTGTGTGGATGTTTCCCAGAGATGGGTTGCTGATGGAAGGGCATCCGCTGGATAAGTTGGCGGTTCATTCCACTGTGGCGACCCCGGATTAATAAAGGGACGAAAAGCCGATAAGAAAATGAATGAATGAATGACTTATTTTATTAAGTTAATCAGGTTTGAACTAAATCTTTTAAGTTATTAAAAGTGTAAAAACTTTGTAATAATTTTCATCAGTTTGATTGATGTAAGTTGAGATGACATATTACAGTTTCCACAAAACTATGAAGTGGGGGAAAAATACATTGATAGTTATAAAAATCCTTATTATTCATTAGGTATGAAACAATAGTTCATTAATTTCTAAAGGATCGCGTGATACTGACGATGAGTAAATTAAATTTAAATCACAAACAGTAGAAAATGTTTTGACAAACAGTCAACATATTTTTATGTGCTTTCACTCAAATTAATCAGGTTTCAATCATTTTCAAAATTTATTTATGCAAAGTTTAACTTAATATTTTTGTCTGTTTGATTGATTGAGATGAGAGTTGAGTTGAGAGGACTAGAAAAGTTCATTTGATTCAACTAAAAAATGTAAAGCAGCAAGATTTTTTACAGTGCAGGATTAAATTACTCTTTAAACTACACGTTTCCATTTTTAACTACATTTTTTAAACAGATTTTACAGTATTCATTTAATCATTTTCTTTTCGGCTTAGTCCCTTTATTAATTCGGGGTCGCCACAGCAGAATGAACCGCCAACTTATCCAGCATATGTTTTAAGCAGTGCATGCCCTTCCAGCCACAACCCAGTACTGGGAAACAAGATTTTAGAGTATTTTTGATTAAACAAATGCAGATGAGCAGAAAAGACTTCTTTTAATAACATTTAAAAACAAAACTCTTGACTGGTAGTGTACTTGCCAAAGTTAGAGCCACTTGTAATATTAATCACTACATACTGGAAACATAATTAGATTTTAATAATAGTGTCACTTTTGTTTATTTTTTATAATCTTGTGTATAATTTAGTTCTAGAATTCCCATTAAAAAGTGCTGTGATTTATAGAGGAATAGAATGAGACAGGAGTGGTAGATATAATAGGACATATTTATTACATGCAACCACTATGGGCTCGACGTGAATGGTGTGAAGTTGGCAGTTTGTATTAAATAACATGTTATTCTGATATTTCCGGGTCATTATTGGTGCCTGGGATGAAGTCATTAAAACCAACAAAATATGAAATATCGTGCTGCCAGTTTGCAGAGCACTATATCATACTTGAAGCTGAACAAATTGTTGATAGTAGTGGCACGATGTGTTCTCGTGTATAGTTTTTGTTTTCGTGTAAAATAGTCTTTTAGTGTTGACTAATTATTATATTGCATGTTTTTATTTGTTTGCAGCATTTAATATAAAATCATTATTAACATAAGTACAGATCTGTAGTTTTTTAGGCATTGAGTTTGATTAGGGCACTTGGGATTTCTGTCATATTCATGCAAATAATAACCGTAAGATGAAGGTGTTGGTGAAGCACACCAGTGGTTTCAGTTTTCGTGTCTTAAAGGGATAGATCACCCAGAAATTTAATTTTCCTCAGCAATATATTCTCCCTCATGTGGTTTAAAACCTTTATGGGTTTCTTTTTTTCTGTTGAACACAAAAGAAGATACTTTGAAAAATGACAATGGTACCATAAATTACTATTGAAGTCTATGGGTACCATCATCCAGCATTCTTCAGAAGAACATAATTTGTTTTCAATAGAAACTTAAATATGTTTTAAACAATTAACAGGAGAGTAAATGATGACAGTTATTTCATTTTTGGGCAAACTAACCCTTTTATATTTTCGTCCTCAAATCTGCTATGGAATTAAAAGCAACTAGCTAAAATCATTTAGGCGAAAGTGAAGTTAAGCTGTATTTATTAAGACTAACTGCATTGTTGCTGTTAATATTGTTTTTTGTAATGAAGTATTATATCAACAGACCTGAACATGGTTGTTTAATGCTCACTTTTCTGAAGGTTTTAATTCATTGTTAAAGAAGGCTTTTGTAATCGGAAATGAAACCACAATGGCAGCTTTGTTTTTAAATGTCTGCTGACTTGTTCAGGTCTGCTCTGTTTCTGGAGACTGATCCCATCAAGGGCTCAGAATTGTTCTTTTTTAATCAAATAAATGTATTTTACATTAAAACAATCTGTCTTGAGGCTTTTTTATGCTTGGATGATGAACACAAAATACTGATGTATAGCAACGCACTCCATAATACTGCAGAGTCATTCATATGGAAACAAATATGATTCAAATCCTAAGGCAAGCACAAAATAAAAGCTATTATTTAAAAATGTTACATTTTATGCAATAAAATTAATTGTTTGACCCTGCATTTTTATGTTGTGTCTGAAAAACGCTAGGGTGCAAATGTCAGTCATTTATTTAGTTTTTACTAATTAGATTTTTCTAATTTGACAAATACTGTACCAAATACTAAATGTATGCAAAACAAAGAGATTAATAATTTAATAAGAACAAATAAAGATGAAACAAAATGATTTAGTGTTTCAAATTAGTGTAGGGAGGTTGTTATAACATCAAGCTTAAGCTGAAGAGACTTTGCCCCATTTCGTAATAAATATAGGCTGCGTCTGAAACCTCATGCTTAACCACTATAGCAGGTAAAATCCAGTATCTGACCAAAGTAGTATGTCTGAATTTATAATGATCATAAACGATTGAGCAGAAAGTGCCCAGATGGGCTACTTCTGGTGAGGTTCTGAAGTGTTCATTTAATACACTTTACTATCCCACAAGGCCACGGGACAGAATTTATGAATGACGTTAAAGCAGGGGTGACCAACCCTGTTCCTGAAGATCGACCTTCCTGCAGATTTCAGTTGCAACCCATATCAAACACACCTGCTTGTAATTATCAAGTGCTGTTCAGGTCCTTATTAACTGGTTCAGGTGTGTTTGATCAGGGCTGGCGCGGAACTTTGCAGGAAGGTCGATTTCCAGGAACAGGGTTGAGCATCACTGCGTTAAAGTGATAAGACCGATGCTGGTAGGTCATGTGACAATGACAACATGGCAAATTGTGTGTAGTAGTTACAAGTGTCTACTCAAGAGAGTATGCGGCTACATTTCTTATTTCGGACGACATTTAGTCAACAACATTAGCATAAAGCGTTAGCAATTTATTTTTTGTCTCAGGAGTGTTTATATCTGCCTTGAAAATACATTTAAATATATTATATAATATTGTTTATTACTAAACAATATCTTTTAAAGTTCAAGAGAGAAATTAATCAAACTGACCTAGTCAAATGTCATGTGATCGGAGGTTTGCAGCTCCAGTGGTCCACAGTTAATGGACTTTGCACAGCTAGTGTTTTTTAGCCTACGATGAACTTCTGGTGAAAGGTTTATGACTATTTTCAATTTCAAAAGGTTTCTGTTACAGCATCGATGTTGTATTGTTTTTCAAATATAAACAGACTTGAGCATTCATTTGGTTGTTAAAGTGTAAAAAGAGACGAAATAGCATTTAAACGCAGGCGCCATCATTAGCAGCAGGTTAGCGCAGAAATTCTATTCAAATGCTGGGGTAAAATTAATTTTCATATTTTAAAGACATGGCGTAGAAAAAACAAATTATTTAATGCAGTGCTTCTTGTTTGGTCTGATACCCACTTTATATCGTATCTCAGCCAGGCAGGGAAGATTAGTTCCTTTTCTTTCTTTTTTTAAGAAATCAGATCTAAAAACGCAGTGCTTTTGTATGGATAACAATAAACCAGATAATTCAATCAATAGGGCTGGCTGATTGAAATTAAAAGTCTGTGTGCATATACCCCATTACAAACTTTGGATTAAACCCTGGAAATTATATCAAGCATTGTGAAACCACTTGACCTGATCTTAAACAAACTGGATTTGTCAACTCAAAACTTACTCCACCCCAGAGATGGTTCAACACATTTTGTACAACAGACCTCAGGACAGACGTTTTAAAGCGGTACAATTTGCATTCCTCCCAATACCAGCACACACTCAGCTCAAGTCTCCTATACAGAATTCAGATATACTAATGAGCTGGTGAGATGAATCAGGTGTCAGATGAAGAAGACAAACAAAATGTGCAATTCCTCAGCGTTTCGTTTGGGCTGAATGTCATTTCTGCAGCAGCGTGAAGTAGAATCCTCAAACGCAGTCATTACAGGAAACAAATGTCTTCTCTGAATTGCTTTTCTGACACTTACATTAGACAATAAGATTCCACTCCAGTCTATTATGGCTAGTGATTGCTTTGTTGACTCATACCACTTAAGACCTCATTTTACGAAAGCCAGATGCAAACGAAATAAGTTTGTAGCTTTATAACAAATAAAAACACCACAAGACAACGGCTTCTTTGGTAATACTTCTATGTGATATTCAAATACAAGAGAAATGACCCTTAATGCACTGTTTCCCAACCCTGTTCCTGAAGGCACACCAACACTACACATTTTCAACGGCTCCCTAATCAAACACACCTGAATCCCCTCATTAGAACATAAGAAGAGACTCCAAAACCTGAAGTTAATTAGACAGGTAAGGGAGACATCCAAAATATGTACTGTTGGTGTGCCTCCAGGAAAAGGGTTGGGAAACACTGCCTTAATGAACATAACCCGTATGCAGTGTATGAAAAAACAACTAAAAATACAAAAACTGAAAGCGTAAACTAGCAGCTTTAACTTTATTTTTTTTAACCAAATGCAACATTGTTTGTGAAATTCAAACATTTAAAAAATAAATATTTACTCTATATTTCAGTATAAAGATTCACATTAATCCTCGCTGAACAATCCAAACTTGAACAATGGATTCTACGCACTCCAGAAGTGTTGCCGAAATCATTTCTGTCCCCGTGCAACGGTACGAATGTCACTGTATGGCCCAAAACGGCCAAATATATCCTTTCCCACAACGATGAAACACATTCGTTTATCTCCTTTGCAGTCAGACACTTTGCAGGCCATAGGAAGAGGCATGGCTTTGATCACGCCAAGACACTTCCATGGAGAGAACGTGCCGTTTTTGTGTTCATGGGAAACGTAAATGTGATAGCAATTCATCTCAGCCACGTGGGGATCTTTGTGCTCAACGTTCCACGCGATGCCCAATTCTTGCGCACGTCCAATTCGAGCTAGCTTCAGTACTGGTTTCTGGGGCAAGTTATAAGAAGCCGCTGCAACCGGCAGCTCTTTGGGAAATGGAGTGTCTGGAAACGGATGTAGTTTTGAGTGCCAGTCCTCCTATGAAAGAAAGGTACATGTAAATGGATGTTTTGATGTAAAACTCATCGGTGTAGTGGAAAATATTTGCATACTTCTTCAAACTGTACAGAAGTGACACGGTCCTCCTCTGTATTGCTTGGATTTTCTTCTGTTTAAGAAAGGGAATATAAGAAAGCTGTTTATGACTTGCATTAATTATATTTCTAGAATGAAACTATGATAAACATTATAAACATGATTAATTCAATGTCATCATACCTTTAATGGCTATAGGTGGTGGAGTGCTTGAGGGTTTTGACTTTTTGGAGGGTTTCAAATTCTGCAGGGCACAGATTTGGAAACAGAATTGGTATAATATGTGCTACAAATCAAGACTTCTTTTCCCCCTCAGAGTTGTTATATCAAATCACAATATGAGCTTACAATAATGAGAAAAGCTTGAACTGAGAGATAGAAATCTTTTATTATTGAAAATCACTGACAATCAAAAACAAAGCTAAAACAAAGACAGAAAAGTTTCAGAAAAATTCACCATCATGAAAAGTACACTCAGAATTCCAAAGCAAAGAAAAAAAAAAAAAAACAATACTCGGAAATGTGAACTTACAACTGTAAGAAATCAACTCACAATTGAAAATAGAACAAATTGTGATATGAAAACTTGCAATTGTGAAATGTAAACATTTAGCTGTCAAATTCAAACACAATTGGGAAAAAGCTGAATTATGAGATGCAAAATTAAATGTTTTTCCCCCCAAGAAAAAAAAGCCCCATTGGGAAAAGTAAACTATCAATTCTGAATTATAATATGCAAATTGTAATTGTGAGAAAAAAGTATTAATGTGAGGAAAAAACTAACAAATGGTTAAAAAATAAAAAAAATATTTGGAATGACTCTAAAATGAGTTTTTGGCATACCTGGTCCGGTGACTGGGCAACCAGTCTCTCTTCATTCAATCTGGCAGCTGAACCTGAACCACAACAAAAACACAAAATACAGTAATTACAACAGTCCAGCATTTTAAATAAAATTTGACTACAAAACAAGACCAGATACCTTTGTCTTCTTCTGTAAGGTCGACAACCTTTTTCTTAGACCGCTAAAATGAAAAGAAAACCATTTTTTGGTTCATATATAATAGGGTTGGGTGATGTTGACAAATTTGGCATCTTATGATGTCTAATGTGAAACATCGCAATGGACAATGGCATCGTTGTCATAGGTGGAGGTGAATTATTTATGAATAATTAATTAGTTTCTAATGAATTAATTATATTTTACAGTTTCAACTACCTGACCCGCATGGTCTTTGTTTTACCCATAAACAAATAATAAATAAATAAAGGTAAGTTACACACAGATTACCACCTGTCAATCACTTTATCCGCGAGACTCTGGCATAAATAGGCAGCGCGATCTGTGTCGTTGTAATGGCGTCCACAAACTTGGTTATTAAAAGGTGCACAACCAACAATATCTGAGGGTTTCACTAAAATTACTAGGTACAAGTGTGAAAGATTGATGCAGTGTACTGACGGTGCCATGTTACCTGATAGATTCAAACGACAGAGTCGTTAGATAGAGACAAGATTAATTTAATATCACGTTTAACAACTATAGTGAGACATGATCCAGCGGTACATCCTTGATGACCTGTCCGACGTGCACTGCTCTCTGGAGCTCAGACGAGCGCATGACAGCATGTGTGTCTGTGTGTGTTAGTATTGTGTGGTCAAGTGATGTGCGTTTTCAGCGGACGGAGGGCTGTTCAGAAATGCTAGGTAAAACACAGTGTGGACGTAGATCATTTTCGTTCTAAAATGCCATTTTAAAACTAAGACCAATTAGTGTGAACAGGGCCTAAGTGTATATTTTTCCCTAGCGGGTTTGCGACGGGGGCGGGGCAGAGGATCGGTGATGCTGGCTCAGCATCGTGTTGTCTATCGGCCATTGGCGATGGACAATGGCATCGTCTATCGGCCCAACTCTAATATATAAACATCTGTAGGCTATTTTCTCCAGCACAGACCGGGCATGTCTACCCAAATCAACTGAGACAGATATTGCACTTATAATCAAAACCTCCATTAGTAAACAAAAGGCCAGTGATTCTTAAAGAGATTAAAAACAATGACAAAAACAGTTACCAAACTCTGCCAGAAGCCTTCCTTTGGTCTTCTCAGTGTCACATCTCCATCATTGTCTATTTATGTAAAAACAATCACTTTAGTTACATTAAGTTATAATTCAAATGTTTTAGCAGCTAAAATACTATGATGGCAATAGAAACATGACCTGCTGATGACACCGAAGCGTTGTCACTAATAGATCCTCCATTGACTGAACCTCTGGTTAAAAAATAAATGAAAATTGGTTACCCAACACTCACTTCAAAATTAATCTTTTAAATATCTTAATAAACACTAAATATAATATATCATATAATTTGCATATTACAATGTTGTGATGCTTAAATTCATTTTATTCACTATCCATATTTTTCATGTGACATCAAACACTTAAGAATCTCCATAGCTTTCCTGTATTGACCGGCATTAATTGTACATGAGGTACTAATAAAGATATTGTTATTAAAAGAACAACTCAATAAATATTTTTGTATTTATTTAACAATAAACTAACAAATTCACCCACAAAATGAATGCAACACAATAAACAATACATTCATAATTGTCCCACAACTGAAGTATTGCTGCATTTCTATCAAAACCACACAAAAAAACAATGCTTTATTTTTTTTTACAGTTCTTTTACTGTTTACAATGCTCATGATTTTAGTGCTACAGTCTTTCCTTATATTATGTAAAATCATAATTTTTGTTACATTTAAATCCCTGCAAGGCAGTCAGACATTCCCAGTTTCCGTCCATCACATTTTAGTTCTTACAGTTAATCGTGACTGCAGTAATTCACCAATTAAGCAGATGGCTAGGAAAACAAATAGCTGTAATCAATGGGTTGAATGAGTCTGCTTTGTCGGCCTTGGAACACAAACATTAAGCTGCAATGAACGCCTTTCCAGTGAAGCACACTAGTTTATAAGAACTGCAACAGCCACACATGAAAGTGAAGGAACGCCACTCGGCATGCAGCACCTCAGGGAAAGAAAAGAAATGGAAAGGTGCCAAGACTGCAGCCTTGAATCATTACTGAATTAAAAAACAACTGACTGAAAAGAAAAAGATCCACAGGGGAGCACTGAGATGATTTCACTTTGATCACTCTATTAGAATATGTTCTGATTAAACAGTAAATGGAATATTTTAGCTATTGTCATTCAAACAGCAGGCACACTGCCTCTGCACCATTTCCCAAACAGAAATGGAAAGGCATCAGACTGCAGCATTAAAGCCTATGCAGTACATGCATCTAAACTAACACAGAAAATCGAAAATATTTAATAAGGCTATATTTCATCCACTGACGTTTTATGATTTAAGTCTGTAACATGTATAAAATATTGCAGAATACCTTGACGTATTGATTAGCGATTCAGCTGGAGAAATGCATCGCTGTGGCTGTCCAGAAGGGGGGCTTAAAGAAGGAAGAAACTGTTAAGAAGATAAAAACGACACAAAAGTGATGAGTTACACACACAAAAATGCATATCAGTCTTTTAACAATCAAATCTCATTTCATACCCGACTATGAGAAATCCCCAGGGACCTGCATTTTCTGATATATGCAAATACAGCATCTCCTCTTCGCTTTATCTTCTTTACATGGGCCTAAAAGCAAAGAGAAAATATATGGTGGTGGCAATGTCATACTGGCCCTGCAGGATGTCATAATAACATGAAAATTCATTTCATTTTCTTTTTGGCTTAGTCCTTTTATTAATCAGGAGTTGCCACACCAGAATGAACCGCCAACTTATCCAGCATATTTTTTACGCAGCGGATGCTCTTCCAGCTACAACCCATCACTGGGAAACACCCATACACTCCCATTCACACACACACACACACACACAGACACACACACTATGGACAATTTCGCCTACCCAATTCACCTATAGCGCATCATGTCTTTGTGGGGGAAACCGGAGCACCTGGAAGAAACCCACCCGAATACATGGAGAACATGCAAACGCCACACAGAAATGCCAACTGACCCAGCTGAGGCTCAAACCAGCGACCTTCTTGCTGTGAGGTGACAGTGCTACCCACTGCGCCACCAACATGGAAATTTTAATACACAATTTTCTTTGATTATAGATAGAACAAGAGAGGACTAAAAAGAAGGAAATCTGGCCACTTACTTCTAGACTCTTGATTCTGGCATCATATCTGGGTTCACCATTCACCTCACTGATCCTCTCCATCAGATTCTTCATCTTGTAGTCAGACTGCTCGACTGCAGTCCCAACCTTATCTGAAATAATCTTTTCAACCTATCAGTGAACAAGGCAACAAATGGTGAGATGAAGTGCTTGCTAAAATACTGAAAAGCAGGTTTGCACAACAGTTGGAAATGAAATTGATTTGAGGTAAGAAATATCTGATATGTCTAAATATAATGTTAAGGTCATAAGTGAGGCTTCCCATTTTGGTATTTGCATCAAATAAAATTAGCTATTTTATATGCATAAAAAACATGTTAAAATGAAAGTATGGAATTGAAAAAAAAGGTTCATAAAATGATAAAATATGGGCTAAAGTCTTCAATCACAATTCACTGTAACTGTAAAAATAAAACATTCTGTCTTGTTCATTAAATATATAAAAGAATTCTAAATGATTCATAAATGATTTCTAATCATTACACCCATCTTTTGTAAAGCACTAGTAGTCCTCGCTCCTTTCCCCACCATGTGCACTTGACTGATGTGTTTCTGCCAAAGCACCATGTACAAGTATTTCTCTTAGCACCAGATTTTCTGCCACAGAATGAGTGCTTATTAATTCTCAAAATAACTATTATTTTTGCAAATAATTTTATATTAGTTATTTTTTTTCAGTTACTGTTGTTAGTTTCATTAAGTTTTATTCATTCATTTATTTTATTTTCGGCTTTGTCCCTTTATTAATCTCGGGTCGCCACAGCGGAATGAACCGCCAACTTATCCAGCATATGTTTTATGCACCGGATGTCCATCCAGCTCCAAACCATCACTGGGTGATCACCATCACTATAAATTTGTAAACAATTGAAAGATAGTAGTACAGTTTAAAGTATTACAATTACAGTTAACATAAGTACATACTTCCAGGGTGTAGTATACATATGTGAATTGGGCCACAGCAACTGCCTTTATGACTCATGAGACAAATAGACAGACATTTTTATGCTTTAGATATTTTCTTATATACCGCGATGGAAATTTGTAATATTTATGATCACATATAGATGATTGATAATTATACATTGATATTATAAATCGATTAAGTCTTTGCTAAAGTCAAGATCAAATGCATTATAATCATTGGGCTATTACAGCCATGTGTAATCTACTGGTTGTTCAAGAGTTAAGGAGCTGTAGAGAAATTCTTATCTAAAATATTGAAAGATTGTCTTTAAAAATGGCTGTGAGCCCATGCTTGGGATCTTTTTGCTCACAGAGGCTGTCTGTGTGTAAACTGATCATTCTCTGGAGAATTAAACCAATTAAAAGACAAACTTTGTCTGACTTTATTCAATTTCAGTTTTCACATTAAAATGTATTCCTAGTGAACAGGAAGAAAATAATTTGCTATTATAACACTTAATAACACTTTTTAAAAATAGTTTGAATGCATGTATGACTGCTGCACTTTGACTGGTTGACATGTTTAAATTTTGTTGTACATGCAAAATGATGCAATGACAATAAACTTCTACAAACTAAAAACTAAATTGTGATCCCTAGATAGAGTGTCTTAACGGAATTACAGACTATAAAGTATAGAAAATAAAAAAATTAAAGCATGTGACTTATTATTTTGATGTATGAAAATTAATTTGAGTATTTTCCCACTAAGCCAATTACTGTCAAATTAATTGCCTGTTTTTTGCAGAAAATCTAAACTTTAGACAGGGAGTTCAACCATTTAAACGTACAATTATGTGCAAACTGCAGCCAAGAAACTACACTGTAAAAAAGATGTAAGGCAACTTGCTGCAGTGCGATTTTGAGTTGACTCAGTTTCAACCCAAGCACTGCACTTGACTTGATTTAAGTTGAGTAAACTCAAAAAATGACCTGAAGCTGATTGCCGTAAACTTTAAAATTAAGTCATTTTTTACAATGTAGAAGGGTGGTAAGATTATCATTATCAAAAAAAAAAAAACCTTCTTTAGGATGTTAAAATAAAAGGTGACATTTATATCCCTGGAAAATAGCTGTGCAGCCATGGCCTTATGGTTGGAGAGTTAAACTTGTGATGCAAAAGTCAAAGGTTTTGGTCCCGGCAAGGAAGGGTGGGGGGAGTGAATAACCAGCACTCACTACAATACCACAGCTGAGGTGATTCCCTTGAGCAAGACACCAATACCCCAACTCAACCCACTGCTTTGGATGTGTGATCATGGGTGTGAGTCACTTTGGACAAAAGCATCTACTAAATGTAAAGATATTTCACAAAATGATTGTTACCCTAAATGTCAAATCACTGTGGAGCAGTACTACTATTTAAAACTTACTGACTTCATTGAACATACTGATAGGCTATTATACTGTTTATGCTGTACTACTGCATATTTAGATGCTGAGACTGTTTATATTACTTCCCGGAAAAGGGGCAGTGCGTATTTTGTAATACAGATTTTCTTTTTTACCACTGAACTATAATCAGATAAACGTCCCAAAAACAGTACACTACCAATTTACATTAAAGACTTTTGTGTAACCATGATTTTGCAGAATTGCAGGTCAATGTTACTGCTGTAAAGTAAACTCAAATTCAACATTATAAGATCTGTGGCCAAGTTAACTTTAATCCCAGCTCATAGACTAAAAGAGGTCTGAATTTAACAAAAATCCAAGTGTAACGAACAAAATACTCCGTTTTCTCATTTTAAAACAAAGATGTCAACGCATCAGACGAGTAGTGTCATCTTTTCATTATACCATAACTTGCCTCGGATCGGGGGAGCTTGCTAGCTTTCTGACCACTGCCTGGAGCCAACTGTAACGTTCCAGAATCATCTTCATATCTGCTTCTTTTCATACCTGAGGTGTGAACAGATGCAAATCTCGCATTATTTGGTTTGATCAGGAGTTACATATCAATACATAACGGATTAGATATACGTCGTAAGATCGTGAATGCAACCATCAGCGATTCGTTTTACATTAATAGAATGCAAATATTGAATAATAGCCATTTTATTTATCTTTACTCATAACTTACAAACATTGTTCTTACAGCACACCCGCTTTCCATGGGTGATTGAACATGAGTAAAGGGCTCTGGGTATATAACCCGGAAGTGATTAACGGGAAATGGCAGAAGAATATCTAGTCAAAAGCTTTACCAACATTTATAGCTACATGAATGCTAAATGTTTGCTCAGAGACGCATAACGGACTACATTCAGCGATGACGAACCAAGCGCTAACGCACGGTTACTACTGACAACCACAGCTAACGCTGATGCTAAGATTAACTTTGCTATTCTGATTCAGAGAAAAAAATGCAAAATCCGACCGTGGCCGATTTCAAATGCTTAGTAAATCAGCTAGCCTTAATAAATAAAACTTTCTATTCACCAACACGTGCACTGTCAACGAGTTTTGGGAAAGCGTGGTTTTAGCGCTTGCCATAAAACGAGCGTATCAAACTCCAAACGAAGCCCGCGAATACCGTGGGCATTGTCCTGCCAAAACAATCTAAAAAAACAACCCACCTGGCGAATCTCTAATTTAAACAGAATGACGAACTGGTCGTAGGTAAACAGCTTAGTGTGTATTGACACTGCGGGGATTTCCTCCGGTATTGAGCTTCCTTAATAAAATAAGTCCTTCTACGAGAGGTTATGGGGTAAGCAGCAACTGCTTCATAAATGATGAGTCGTTCATCTGAGTCGAATCTTTTCAATGAATTGGTGTAATCGGTTCTTGCAGGAATGGTTCGAGCGGCTTGACGAGTCAACAGTTCACAGTTCTATTTTACATGTTTAGTTCGTGATTGACTGATATTAGTCTATTGATCCAGTAGTAGGGAATGTTTGATAATGTAATTGATTATTTATCCGGTGGAGCGAACGTAATTTTTAAAAAAAATGTAATGTATTTCTAATAATCAAGTAATGGATACAGGACGTCATTTTAATGACAAATGGGATAGGCAACTATTTATAAAGGTTAAATGGGTTTTAACATAATATATCTATGTACAATTTAGGTGTGAACACCCTGAAATGTATCCTGGCTGAGTCGGTTATCTGAACCGGTTCTTGGAAACAAACTGTTCAAATGTTCGCTGACCTTCAATCACTACCAATATATGGTCAGACTGGGAGATGATCAGCTCAGTGCTCCCACAATCTTCGTTTTTGCCATTTTTGCTTCCTGTTTGTTTATTTATGTAGTATTTCACACTATTGAGTTTAGTGTAGAGAAAACTCACTCTTTTTTAAATAAAGCTTGGCGGACATATTTTAATCAGACTTGATTGTCCTTAGTTTTGTGGTACACACACACACACACACACACACACACACACACACACGCACACACACGCACACACAATTGTGTTGGCCCACGCACTTTCCAAAAACCACATCAAGCGATGAACACATTAGCCCCTGGAGGATAAAGCGCCACCCTGCGGTTGGAGATGTTTGTGCAGACGCGTCTGTGCCACGAGAGGGGTCAGGATGCAGACCTGTGCAGTGCAATGTGAGTTGCATCCAATGCTTTTTAATGTGCTCACCTAAACCCCACCCCTCACAGTGACATCACTAGCTCCATTTAGTGCATTGTGTCTGACATTGCATCACTGAGATATGCAGTCTCAGCTTGCATCATCTAGGCTGCATCCAGATACTATTGGGTTGGGTACCACAGGGGTAAATTACGCATACATTGTACAGTGCAGGTATATAATGAAACGTTTCCCTTAAAATGCCAAATTTACCGCATCTGTAATTGAGATATAAAATGTTATAGCCCAGGTGCACCCTAGGGTCCTTCAGGCATTAGCGTTTCCACACATCCTTTTCAGTGGGGTTCTGCAAATTATTATGCTGCTATGCCACTGTGCAGCAAAGTATAATATTTCTTTTTAATGGTTGTGTGTTGTTGGACACCCTACAGAAGGGTATATTATGCTAATGGTACAAGCAGAACTATACTATATGCTGAGGCGGGCTGCTGTTTAGCAGTGATGCCTATAGAAGAACCATTTTCTTTGGTCTCAGAAACAAGATAATTAGAATCATCTAAAAAAGTTTAGCATAGTGTTTAAATCAAGAATCTTTTGTACAATGGAAAGGGTCTTTGTAGGTTTTCAACAAAACATATTTTACTTTTGATTTCCCTCAGTATTGAATGTTTGGTTGCACTCTGGAATTTAGACTATATATAATAGTGATTTCTTTGGTAAAAATATTACTGTCTTTTGAGATTTGAGTGTTTTGTATTTGTTTATGCAAGTTTAGAGAGCGTCCTGTGCATTTCTCCAACAAGCTTCATCTGAGCTTTGTTACCTAATCTTTGGTTGCACAGTCTTGATTTAACTGTTCACATTTTCTTTGTTTTGCAGGGGCATTCACTTTGCATTACTTCTCAAACAGACATGATACCGCTTCCCTGCATTCACGCTTGACTTTATACCCAGTGCCACAGTAGATATAGTATTAAGCTGAAATACAAAAACCCCCAGGGAAAACTGAGAGCTGCAATTTGAGCCTAAGCAATAACTCGATTTTTTTATTTTCTTTCTTAATTTTTTATTTCTTTTAAAGTCTTTTTTAAAACTCAATTCAAGTAAGAGTGGTGACAGTGTCCAAAAAGAAAAAGACAAATTTATTGGCTGCAGAACACATCAAAATAAGAGAAAAAGAAGTTCTGGTTTGTGTTGTTTCTGGCTTTATTGTGCTTTGACATGCTGAATAAATTGCAGAATTATATATAATAAATAAATGGCTAAAATTGCTAATGTGTAAAAAACTGCATAATCAGAGCTTTGAGGACAAGATGAACTTGTTTTCTTTCTAGATGTAATGGCGTCAGTCATGCTCTGCACCTTTTAGAGCAGTCCGTTAATGAGCATCATGTTCACTTCAATTGCAGAAAATGAGAAAATGGCCATTTGCTTCTGTCCAAATAGGGAGTTAGGGGCTGGGAAGTGCTTAGACTCTAACAATTATCCATGATTTTGAGTTCTTCCTACAAAATCTGGACACTGCAGAATATGCTTTCCTGTGAGTCATGCCTGTGTTTTGAATGCAGTTTGAATATACTGTAGTGCAAGTCATATTTGCTGAAATGACTCATAGAGAGTTTTGAAAATAGGGAGGAAACATCATCATATTGTGCTGTTTGATTGCATTTCCTGAGGTGAGCTTGTTAGGGGATAAAACAATCAAGAATTATAACCTATCATTAGTAATGAACAATAGTCTCGATTAATCACAGCTTTCACTGCCAAGGACCACCCAAGAGGCTGTTGGACTGACATGTAAAGCAACCGTGCACAGATTGTTTTGTTTGGCAACACATTTAGGGGCATGAAAATGTAAAGCTGATCTACAATAGACTTTGTGTAGCAGAGGCCAGCTAGTGAAGTGCTCTGCAGGTAAACCTCACTCCTCAGAAAGGTGCTCTAGCGACAGATGCTAGAGGCCATGGTCTTTAGCCTCCTTGCTAGAGCAACTGACTCCCATGTGGAAGGTTGCCAGTTCGATCCCAGCTCGGAGCGGGTCGGGTGGTGTAGGACTGGCGGGGTTACAATTGTGCTGTGACCCAGATGGGAATGAGATTTATGGGGGTGAGTGTAGCAGAGGCCAGTAAGTGAAGCGGTGTGCAGGTAATCCTCACTCCTCTGACCTCTAAAAGGTGCTCTAGCAACAGACACTAGAGGCCATGGTCTTTAGCCTTGTTAAAGCTACTGACTCCCATGCGTAAGGTCTTCGGTTTGATCCCACCTCAGAGCGGGTTGTGTGGTGTAGGACGGGCAGGGTTACATATGCAGTACAGTAAACAATTTAATAAAGAATGGAATGCTTAATAAAATGTTGAGGTTTCGTTTGTGATACTTACATTTTGGAAGACTTGATGTAAATTGAAACATTGAGGCATTATGAAATTAAACAATTGGTTTGTGCAAGAAAATTAACATTACCACATTTTAGATCTTTAATTAAAACAATCTTTTCAGTAATACAGTACATTCATGATGCCCATTAAAAGAAATAAATAAATTGGATTATTGCTGCAGTCACACTAGAGTTTGTGCGTGCAAAATTCTGTTGTACAGCGCTGCAAACAGGGGCGGGATTAAACAAGATGATTAGACATAAAAAAAAGGAGCGATTGCTTCATGTTTTAAATTTCTGTCCAGAGAGGTCATGTTTTGATCTTCGATTGGTCTCACGCAATCATGTGATGCGATTTCACAGGTCAGAGTTCACCAAGCTTTAACTTTCCAATGCAGCGAACTACGAAACTTGTTGCATAAGCTTGGGTTTCCGGTCTGACGCATTCGTGTGCGTATGAACGGTAGTCTATGGGGAGAAAAGTGCAATGTGACCGCAGCTTTAACTAAGCAACTAGATAGGAGCTTCCAATTGGATAATTACTGCATTGATGAATGTGTTTCAGCTGATAACAAATTATTTATATCCCTGATGCAGAGTATCTTCTCATTCATTAAAGTGGTTCTCAATTCCAGTCTTTGTGGACTTAAGCTACGGTCACACCGGGCTTTGTGTGTGCGAAATTGTGTCATGTGGCACTGCGAAAATGGGCGGAATTAAACAAGATGATTAGACATTTAAAAAAGCCAGTGATTGCTCCATGTTTTAAATTTCTGTCCAGGGAGGTCATGTTTTGATCCTCGATTGATCTCACGCAGTCAAGTGATGCAAATTCGCAGGTCAGAGTTCATCAAGCTTGAACTTTGCACCGCAGCGAACTGGGAAACTTAACGCCTGACCCTGCGTTTCCAGTCTGACGCTTTTGCGTGCGTATGAATGAATGGAAGTCTATGGGAGTAAAACCCCAGTGTGACCGCAGCTTTATTTGCATCCCCTCCTTCACATTTTATATGTTTTCCTAACTTAACACACCTGATTCAAATCATCAGCTCGTTAACATGGAGATTCATGAACTGATGCTTGTGTGTCAAATGACAGAGACTTACAAAATGTGGTGGGCAGGTGGTGCAGACGACCAGAATGTCTTGCATTAAACCATGTTAGAAGACACATCTTGTGGTCGTGGAAAGATAAGTTTATCTGTTTCATAAATATAAAATTATTGGCATGTAACGAGCAAAGAATCGTCTAAAGAGATTACTGAAACTACTAAAGTTGGGTTAAGAACTGGAAGCATAGTGGAGAACTATGCTATTAAAAACTGAAAGCATCCCAGCAGGCAAACAACATCAAAAGATGTTAATATTAGGTTGGATTTAGGTTGTGACGTCAGGTGACCAAAATTCAATGTCTTGCCAGCATCTAAGGACAACAATATTTTGACGTCCAATAACGAAGTGAAATTACGTTTATAATTGGCTGATTTTAGATTGTGCTAGAAAGAGACTAAAATCCAACGCTGAGCCAACATCTTAAACCAACATCATATTAACATGAAATACTGACATTTATTTATCAGGTATGGCAACCAAAATCCAACGTCTGATAGACATCATAGTAGTAACGTCCACAACGTCAAGCTGTAACATCATTAGATGTTGATATTTGGTTGATTTTTAGGTTGGATGTTGGACATTGGCGTCAGCCTGATGTCGGGTTCTGATGTCAACCTGATTTTCATTTACAAACAAAATGCAATGTCCCCACAATGTTGGGCTGCAATGTCAATCTGACATCATGTTGCTGTCCTGTGCCTGCTGGGATCATCTTTGAGAAAGAAATGTGGTTGGAAAAAAATCTTGCATGATTCAAATCTGCGACCACTTAAAAATCCAGTGAAATCAAATCATAAAAATAATAGATTTTAAGGCCATGTTTAGAGAAAGAAAGAACATTTTTACTCATGAATCAACCACCTCAGAGTCCAGATCTTAACCAATCTTTGGGATTTGCTGGAGCAAACATTTTGTAGCAGTCCGATTTTATCAACAATGCAAGATCTTGGCAGAAGATTTATACAACTCTGGATGGAATATTCATATTTCATTGCCATTGTGTGCCATAATTAAATCCAGTCCTATTCAATGAAATTTTAGAGTGTGTGACTTTTTTTTGGCAGGCAGAGTATGTTCTTATTACTCTCAGAGTACTGACAGCTTTTTGCAGTCTTTATTGTTCTACAGAACAAAAACCTGTATCATCAGCTTGAGTGTAAGAAAACAACAGTTTTCCATTTCAGTGAACTTGTTCCTTCAATTGTAAAACACAAAACAATTTAAAGGTACAGTGTTTTCTTCTAAAATGGTGTTGAATGTTATTCATTATTTGTATTCTGTTATATAGTCTACATTAGGTATTTTTAATCTCATGTTTTATGTTGTCTATTCAACATAGGCTATTGACATATTAACATCATATTACCTAATTATATTCAACGTTATAATCCATAAATATGGACTACCTGAAACATGGTCACTGCATTTTACAAGATTTGTTCGTGATTTACGCAGAAATAAAAACGTGAGAGAAAAATGCAGAAGCTAAACCACTCTGATCGGTTAGCCATTATAATATATGAACGTGCACAAATAAAAGGCTCAACGTTTCCTCGTCTCACAGAAAAGTGCTTGTGAACGAATGCAGAAAAAACGCATCGAATCGAGCATAATGAACGTTCAGATGAGAATAATGTGAGGTGTGTGAGTGAGAGCAGCATCTGCGCTGTTCGAGCCCCGCTCACTGTACATGGCAATGACGAGCTCAGTGGTTTCCGCAGTGAAGTTTGGCTCTGGAATTTCAAACGCTCATACGTCACCGAGAGGCAATCCTCGCCGAAATCATTCAGATCACTGAAAAAAAGCAGAAGAACCACGCCGCGACGGGTTAAAGCTCCACAACCGAGGTAATAGGCTATAACAACCCGCATTAAAGTCTTAAAGAGTTTTTAAAAAATTTGTTTGTTGTAACTTTTACAATTTGTGTGAAGCCTAAGTTACGACAAGTGACGGTTGGAAGGGTGTTTAAACGCTCGGAGGTTTGAAACCGTTGACCAGCGCTCAAGATTTGACAACAGAGAAATGTTTTCTTCTTAAGGGTGCCTTGCTCTAAAACAGGGTGTAATTCTCATTTTCACCTTAAGGATGTGTTACTGACGGCATCCCTCAGTTCCAGAGAGGCTGTGGGGAAAGAGGACTGTGAGACTGTCCTGTGGTCCTGCTTGCAGATTCAGTCCCATTTTCTTGCGGATTCAGTTTCCAACCGTTCGAGTCTCGCGGTTCTTCTCATCGAGGAAGAGTCATGGATAATTCATAAACATGCAAACCACTGGATTAATTTGATTCGCATGGTTCTGTGGTTGAACTTCCAGGATTCGTCGGTGGGAATAATTATCCATATTTTCAACCTGGCTGGTGAGAGGAGGACTGTTGCAATGTCATCCCATTCAACATCTCTGGAGCTTTGTGGAAGAGGGATGCTGTGAGTATCATTGTTTCTCTCTTTTGTTAAATTTTGCCTCGTCCATTGCGGTTTATTCTCTAAAGGACACTGGAGAACGAGCAGAAACGTTTTAAAATCCAGTCCCGCCATCCAGCTACACTGAAATTAATTTGATGCAGGAAAACGCGGCTTTCCTGCATCACTGGGGATGCGCGATCCTAAAAATAGGGATGAAAGGGGAAAAAAGAGGGATTTGTTAGTTTATAATGGTAGGATGTGGGATTTTTAGACAGTAAGAATGTTTTGTCGAGTTATGTTCAAGAACACGCTGTTGTTTTACCTGAAAGAAAACTCGTGTCATGATCATGTGAGCAACATCTGAGGATTTTCCCTCAGGAGTGCGCTTCGCTTTTGCTGGATAAAACGAGATGTTTTCCTGATGATCGAGGCAAAATATTAAACAAACAGCAGAAAAAAAGATGATTGTGGGATTCAAAGGGGTTTTACGGGATAATAACACTTGTCCATGCTTCCTTCTGATATGTAACAGATGAATGCGGATTTTGGTCGAGTTGTTGCTCCAACTTCGAATAGGCTTGCATACTTTTCTGGTTAAACCGCAATGATTCTCTTTTCATTGAAAACGGGGATTGTTAATTCATCTTCCTTTTTGTCAGAATAATGGATGCTATTAGCCTTATAAGATGTTTCTGTTGTACATTTCTGACGCGTTAATTTCCTAATATAATGCTGTCCTATAGCGTACTGTGGTTCCAGCTGAGAACGCAAAACGAGACTCGTCAATAGGGGGCGCGCTTGCATAATGGTCGTTTTGAGCAAATTAATGAGGTATCAGAAGGAATATTCATCTAGATATATTCCCATGTTAAGATCTCTGTCACGTTGTTAGAACACTGATATCGCATTTGCCAAAAATAACAAATCAGGCTAATTTTATTCAGTAAACCCTTAATTATTGTTTATTAATCTCCACATCTCTCTTTCTCCCTCTCTAATTAATTACATTTATATAAAATATAAATAAATGCAGTATGCAATTGTCAAAAGACCTGGCCTCTGGCTAAAGTCTCTCAGCTCCGCATTCATTAGTTTTGACACATGGTTTATGAATATACTCATTTGATGATTAATTTAATTTTCCATATGTTCAGAGCTTGAACATTTTTGCGGCAATTGCAATACTGTTACAGTATCTGTGTTTGACAAATTGCACCCTGTCTTATGACTTACTGCAAGACATAAAACAATGATAGTCTGTTTATATTTAAACATTTTATTTATATACTATAGTCTGTAAAGTACCCATTTAAAATGCTAAATATTATAAAATGCTGAATATTAGCTTCTAAAAAACTAGGGTTTAAATCACAGAGACAACCCCCCCCCCACACCCCACAAACCAATGCCTTAACATTTGCATTGAAACAAATCAACCATTCGTTACTTCCCCTGCTGAATGATTATAAGCAGAATATGTGATAAATCCAGCTTGCTCATTCATTTGTCTTTCATAACAGCGATATGATGCATTATTCTTCCTGAGAACAGCCTCTGCACCATATGTTGTTCTCTGCAGTTTTATGCCTTGCTTTTCAATGCATCTGTTTGCGTATACATGCTGGCCACAGTATAGCGTCGGGCCTGTGAGCTTCCTCCGCTCAGTCACTCCAAGAGTCTTCATGTGATGATGTCAGCTCCACTCTCTTCTGCCCTGCTTGCTGCTCAGATCCAGTGTCACATGTAATATTCATCATTTGCTCATTGTAGTTATTCATTGCTTAAATTCCAAAATGAGATTTAAAAAAAATTGTGCTTCTTACTATTGTTGTGCAACTCCACTGGATGCTGTTGAAAACGTATGAAGGTATTAAATCAATGTATTTGCTAACGCACTAAGGAGCTTTAAGCAATGTTGCATAAGCTTTAGATGTCTGAAGTCATTTCTTGTCTCCTCTTTGAGAAGAACCTATAAATGTATTATATCTGTGAATTATCTATATTTTATATGATTATAAATGCATTATATCTCAAACGGCCTCTGTTGTGTGTGTGCATTTCTTTCGCAGGGAATGAAGTCGAGCACTATGGGGTTTTCCAGGTTGGTTCTTCTGACTCTTCCAGCTCTCCTTACCCTCATCAGCATCTCACATGCGGCAGAGAAAGTGCCCATACTGAACATTGCTGTGATCCTGGGTCAAACTCGCTACATCTCTGACAGAGATATACGGGCTCTGTGGAGCAAAGATGATCCCATTGATGTCAATGTGGTGACCCTGTTGGTGAATGAAACAGACCCCAAAAGCATCATTACCCATGTGTGTGACCTCATGTCCGGGACTAAAATCCACGGGGTGGTGTTTGGGGACGGCACAGATCAGGAAGCCATCGCCCAGATTTTGGATTTTATTTCCTCTCAGACTTTGATACCCATCCTGGGGATCCATGGTGGCTCATCCATGATCATGGCGGATAAGGTCAGTAATATGCCAAGCATCAGCTCAACTGCTCGAAAAGATGAGCGGGAAAATATTATTTACAAAATGAGTTCAGCTGGTAAAAATGTGCGCCCTTAATGTGGTTTGGTAATGACAATGATGTAAAATAATGTTATTAGTGCAACATGCAATAGTGCCTTAACTGTTCCCGTGACAAATTACCATATGGAGTTATTTCACAACATATGCTCCGTCAAAAAAGCTGGAGTAATCACTTTACTGAACCCGATAACAAATATCTCTTTATACTGAACCATCATAATTTCAATCACAGCTGTCTTCATGCAACACTCACTTCAGCTGGAGAGCAAATTAGGAGGTGAAAATGTGCAAAATCTGCTCTGAGATCAGTTTAGGCTTCAGTTTAAGCCTGTAAACCATGAGAAGTGATAATTTGCCACTCTGTTGACTCTGTTCCATTTTCATTACGACCACTAACTGCACATCTGAATTGCCCCAAATCCCTTCGCTGAGATGCCCGTTGCAGACTTGCATTGAGTTTATATAATAATCCTGTTTCTCTTGAGCACTCGCTGCTGCATTTAAATGTGTTTACTCACTTTTCATCTCGGGATGTCGCTGTATCAAATGAAGCAACGTTTTGAAAGCTTATTCTCAGGAGATTTTCCTCAGCACTACATTAAGCCATTCTAAAGCACTCCGTGTTGATCCTCAAGGAGATAAATGTCGGCACTGTTTTAACTCACAGGAACCTTTGTGTCTTCTTTTGTTGAATAATACATCATGTGCATAAATTTTAAACTGTAAATCACCAAGATGTGAGCAAATACTACCAGTGACATGTTGTCGTGAACTCTGAATGGTTTAGATGCGTTTGCGTCATGGCAACATGTTGAAAAATCCCTATATGCTCTTCAAATGGGCTTAATTATTTATAATGTTGATTGCAATTTAAATAGCCTATAAAGGTTTGTTTACACCAAAAACAAAAGCTACTACTATATTAGCATTCATAGTTTCATACCAACATTACCAACATGCTATACATTTTCTTTATTATACAGGTTTGCTTCAGTTAGTAATTTATATCTCTATTGTTTGTCATTGTCTTTGTAGTGTGTTGTCCTAAATGATTTATATTAGTGTTATGTCAAAAAAGGAGTCATGTGACTTGATTCCCAGAGCCATTACTGGTTAGAGGAGTCTGGTTATGGTAAATCAAAGGTAGCTCATGGCTTTTTCATTCATCAGGAGACAGGAAAGCATACACATGGTAATTAATGTTGGGCTGCTGAGCAGGTCTTACTTCATTTAGTGCCCATCCAGCAGGATTTGAGCCCAATAAACACAGGGATCATTGGCATGTGTCAGGGGATGCTTTGTTTTAAATCTAAATTGCTGCCTCCTACTGAATGCAGCCAATGCAGAGGCACGCTTACGGCTAGTTACGGCCAAAGATCAACCGACTGTCTTATTGATGTTTTTAGGTTGCCTTCCCATATATCTTCATCCCAAAGCAATTGATTTAAGACACATGATTGTCATTTAATATACGCAGATACCAAGAGAGGCAACATGCAATGGAGATGGCCATTTAGGCAATTTCTCTCTTCCATCACTGACAGAGAAATGCATGATCTGCATTGCTGGTGTGGATAAATAAATTTGTATTCTTATCCATTTATATTCTCCCAGGAGATTCAGTATGTGGCTCAAACTAGAGCCTTTGCTATCTTTAGCTTTATTTTAAAGATCCTTTCCGATGTTCCGCCACTCTGAGGTAGTCGGAAATGCATGTGACCACATTGCATATGTAGTGTAAACAGTAATCTGACATGATTTGTCCTCACCTGTCAATCAACAGCTGCACTAAAAAGGTTTTAAAACTGGGCTTTTACAGAACTACTTCAGTATGCCTGATATCAACAATGCAGGTGTTTGTGCTGTGAGAATGACTATCTGGGAAACCACAATCTCAGAATGTTCTTCTCATGATCACATTTAAGAGAAATGTGTTGGTGAGTCTTTCATTTTATAGCAGTAGGCTCCATTACTCTATGGTGACCTCTATTAAGGCATGCAGAGCGTTGTTCATGAACTTGGCGATTCAGATGAGATACGCCAGTAGCTTTTAAGTGCTCATTTTAAGGACTTTAGCTTGGAGGAGAATGAAATGCATGCAAAGGGACACCGTGATATAGGTTGATCCTGAAGTATAATTAGTAGTTTTACTTCAATCCCATTTCTCCTTACCTTGAGAAAGCTGGTTTATTTTAGCCAGCACTCATGTTTAACTCTCTAGACAAACTACTTTTTGTAAGCTGACACAAAATACAGAGTAATTAAACCTTTTAACAGCATTGGCTCTTTGTTTTAAGGTAAATGTTTGCATAGGAGTGGAGACATCCTGGCCCTGTTTTATATATACACAAGATAAACATTCTGTTCAATTAGACATTAGCTTTATTAAAAAAAAGAGATAACGAGCAAAAACATTTGTATATCAGTAATATATTATAACTATAATAATATGAATATAAAATATATTATATAAATAATAAATATAAAAATATATTTAACTACCATTTAAATATTGGGGTCAAGGAAAAATCAAGTTTTTAAATAATTCTTTTATATTTGCAGAGACTGCATTTATTTGACCAAAAATACAGCACAAAACAATAATCGTTACATTAGATTTGTACTTTTTTAACAATTATAATTAGAATTTTTATTATTATTTATTATATTTATAATATTTAGTTTTATTAACAATTTTTCACAATGTTCTCATAAGTAATGGATTATCCACAACTAGCTGCATGACCATTCAACTATTTTAATAGACAGTTTAAAGCTAAAAACCCCTGCAACACAGCAGTATGCAGTCAAATGGTTAAATGCACAGCTAACCATGGATTATACTGCTTATACCATGGTCATTTTCCAGAATTGATGTTAAAGCTCTTAATGATATTTTACAGTGCAATGCTAGACCGGAAGTTTTGGTTAGTTAGGTCTAGCATTCTGTCCACTTCAAATCAGACAAAGAGATGAAGTTGTGTTGTAAGATCACATTCAGTTAAATGAATTAATGAATTATATCATTATTTGAATATATTATTTCGGAGATTGTTTATTTACTTCAATGATCTATTCGCTCAAATTTACGGTGACGCAGCATTTCAGCATCAAAGTTATTTTATGAATTGAAAGTCACAGGGCAGCACTGGCAGGGACCTGTGCTTCTGAATTTTTTTCTCTGTATGCGATGTGCAATCTTCAAACTGTACTTTAGTGATATGTGTGTGAGAAATTAAAACAGTGCATTATTAGAGAATGTAGACAAACTTACCAGAACTACATGTGCAGCATTAAATGGTTTGAATAACTTTTTGGCCAATTTAATTCATCCTTGCTAAATAAAAGTATTCATTCCTTTGTTCTTACTAGTCTTAAATATTTAAACGATTGTGTAATTATAATTCTTTTTGATATTTTGTTTATATGAAATATACAAGTACAGATAAGAACATACAACTGCATTTTAATGGCTGGGCAAATGGAACAGATTGGGTAGTTATGGCATCAACAAGCATATGGTGACCCTATGGCATCCCTTTGATAGTAACCATGTAAACTTTTTACATGTTACTGCTCTTATAATGCTTCTGGATTGGATACCATGAATCATACTTCAATCATTAAGCACTTTATGTTATTTCTATAAAAATTCATTAACGAAGACATGCTGTGAACAAGAACAGCACTTGTGTTTACAGTTCACTAATAAGGGAGCGTTTATGAACATGCGAATTATGAAATGTAATTAACTTGCTGCCATCTTACAACTAATAACCTGCTGTTGATGTAGATGAGGGAACAACCACAGGGTGGGGATTTTAAATGAAATTATTAATTAACTACAAATGGGCCAATGTGATGTCACAGCTTTTTCCAGCTCCGGCTCATTGAAATATGTGCCTCAGCCTACATTTTTGCAAAATGTAAAATAGGTTGCTCTGGGTAAGGTTTGTTGTACATTTTTGATGCTAAATCCACTAGAGGACGCTGTCAGCATGTTTTAAGAATCCAAAATGTTATTTACTTGTAAGGTTCAAATACATATTTGTCTTGTACACGTTTATGAGAAAGCGTATGTCTTACAGATCATTCAGCGAACCACTGATCCCAACCCTTCCCTAAACCCAACCAATAGTGTTTTCCAAAAGCAAACATAAAAGAAAAGTGTACTGCGACTAGGCGCGGGCCGGTATAAGATTCTGACGGTATAATAACCTTGGATAAAAATATCACGGTATTGTGATTACTGCTGTAAAATAATTTTGCTGTAAAATTTTTTTTAATGTCTGGGTAAAAAACTAAATAAAAATTTCCCCCTTTGAACATAATAATTTTATTTTGAGAGACATTTATAATATTTTGAAACAGTAAATATGTCAAGCTAAATAATTCAAATGAATCATTGACTTCTGCTCTCGTCATTAGTTTCAAAAACACAGATTTATTTACAATTTAAAACAGCATTTTTGTATCTCTTTTCTACTGGTGTCT
The DNA here is from genome assembly GCF_903798145.1 of Danio aesculapii. Taxonomy (NCBI): domain Eukaryota; kingdom Metazoa; phylum Chordata; class Actinopteri; order Cypriniformes; family Danionidae; genus Danio; species Danio aesculapii. The sequence goes on from NC_079437.1 coordinate 26,193,257, forward strand.
TAAAAAACGTAAAAAACATAAAAAATTCTTACACATACCTTAGGAATAGTATAGCAGAACATTTTGACGGTTTTAAAACCTTAACTTTTCCAAACCGCGGTATACCTTGAAAACGGTTATTGTCCCATGCCTAACTGTGACCACATAGTTTTACCAAAGACTATAGAATACACAAGACATGTCACTCGTATTGAATATGAAAAAACAGTGTAACGGTCAATATGGCGAATAAAGCCCTGCCTACAAGTACAGGAACCAATCATCGATCGATATAGACGTTTCTCTGGGCAGAAGCTTGGATCAGACGTGTGCTTTTACGATAGTTTGGTAGTCAACAAACACACACATTGTTTTCCCACAATATTATCAGTCTCTCTAAAAAGATGCCTTTGTGTATCATGTTTGTGTTTAGCACTATCCTCTCTATTTGTGATTTCAGCGAGTGCTAATCTAGACTCATGCACACAATTTGCAGGTGTCCAGTGAAACGCCCAAGTTGGCTTTCCTGTACAAAATAATTGTACTATTGTAAAGCAATACAGCAGAGATTTTAAATATCTTCTGAAATGCTAATATCCTGGTCCTCTGAGCTTCATCAAATATTATTTGCAGTTGTATTATCACACACCTAACATTGAGGGACATGCATATCTGCTCCCTTCTGCAGTACCACAGATGGGACACCTCTAAATGTGCTCGAAACCTCACACAGATGCTGAATGTCCAGCACACTGTCGCTGGCTGTTACCTCTGAGGACTTAAACATGGCTGCCTGTTATCATTCTTCAGCAGGATCCCAGAGCTGGTGGATTGCACATGGGGTGCAGAACTCATCAGATCACAGCTCATGTCTGCGGGATAAGCGTTACGAAATTCCTTTCATTATAGCGGTGCTTTCTTGTGTTCCTGGCTCCCGTGGACAGGACAGCACGGAAAATAATTTAATTGGATAACTGCTATTTTCAAGGCAATGAGGCTTTGCGCAGCGGTGCGTGAGAGTAATGATGAAGAAAAACACTTTTTTTTCCAGCAGGAAAATGGAAATGTAACTTTTTATAATCAGAAAAAGAATTCATATAAAAATTGAATGGAGAATTTAGTTAGGGGTGTTCGGTTCTGGGTTTTTTGGAGTCGACTCCGATTCTCAACTCCTAATTTTGACCTAAATGACCCAAATCTGCGGTTGTTCGTTCATTCCTTTATTTATTTTCTTTTCAGCTTAGATTCGTTATTCATCAGGAGTTGCCACAGCGGAATGAACCACCAAATTATCCAACATATGTTTTACACAGCGAATGCGCTTACAGCTGCAACCCATCACTGGGAAACATTCATACACTAATAAATTCACACACCTACATTTCAGCCAATTTAGCTTATTCAATTCAGCACATGTCTTTGGACTGTGGGGGAAACCAGAGTATCCGGAAAAAATCCACGCGAACACGGGGAGAACATGCAAACTCCACACAGAAATGCCAACTGACCCAGCTGATGCTCAAACCTCAACCTCAACCTGAGGCTCAACCTTCTTGCTGTATGGGCGATTGTGCTACCCTCTGCGCCACCGTGATGCTATGGTTGTTGTTCATTTCCTTAGTTTTTTAACGGCAACAGATGCTCCAATCAATCAATAAACAAAATAGCTAAATATTCAATTTGGTGTAATGACCAGTTAAATATTAAACCCCTACACAAAACTTAAATAATTCATATATTAACAAATCTAAAATAAAAAATAAAAGCACCGTGACAGACTGTGCCTAAAAACACATCATATTGCTCTCTCTCGTAAATGTGATTTTTTTAAAGTGTACTTTTCAATAGCCTATAACTGTAATTTAAAATATCACTTTTTGTTTTGTGCAATTTGTTCATTGATTCGATAAGGTTATGTTAATAGCCTCATATGCCGGAAGGAAAGGTGTGAGTCAGACCTGTTTTTGAACATAACCTTGGCTATATTTTTATTTAAAATTCCTCTTTTTGAAACAAATTTCAATTGGTATAATTTTTGTAGGCCAAAACAAAACCACGACCAGATGTATTGTCAGATTTTGTGTCTATAAATAAATCTTGGCTACTTTTGTCATTATGATAGGTGTTTTATTTATTTATTAATTTGTGAAATTGGCATGGGGTAAATAAAAACTTGAGCATATAGCAGCAGCCAATAACATAACATCGTAATTTTACCTGCAGTATAATGTAAGACATCGATACGCACATAGTATCCGACCCGCTCCATCTGAGTCAATTCTGGTACTAGGTCCCTTGAGAGTTGAGGAATTGACTCTTTTGGAGTCGACTCCCCATCCTTAGTTATACCTGATCTTGGAAGGATTTTGTGGTAAGAGCTCAAAGTGGCATCACATTGAATCTCATAAAGGCAAAAGTTAATAGTAATAAAAGTTTATCATAATGGAACACAAACATTTCCTTTAAAGTAATGCAGAACTAAATAAATTGTAATTGTAATTCATGAGTTTTTAATGTAACATAATTGAGAAATCTTTTTAAGTCTCCTAAGCTCCCAGCAAACATTTTTTTGTTTTTAAAAAATGTGTAAAAGATGTCTAATAGACGTCTAAAAAAAGTCATCTTTGCTAAAACAAGGCTAAATTTGGGCTGTCAGTGAAATTCTAATAGACATCTAAGAATAGGCCAAAGAAATTAAATAAACGGAAATGAATGACTACACATAAAGTCTGTCTAATCTGTGTATTTGACATCTAGTTTTGGGCTATTGGATGTCTATTAGAAGTTTTTAGCCTTGTTTTAGCCAAGCTGTCTACGTTTAGATGTCTATTAGATGTTTATTAAACACAAAACGGTTTGCTGGGCTATGAACAACCTATGGGCAACAACATTTTCATTTGATTTAGTGCTAACTGATATCACATTTACTCCAAAAATGCTGTATAGTGGAGTATTTTTCCCTCAAAACACATTTTCTGTTCTATGTGCTTATTTTGTTCAGTCCGTTAGTTCACACCATGTGACTGTTAGTTTATGGTCTGTTTATGATGTATATAAGGTTGGTGTTTAGAATATACTAGGAAGAGTGGATTACCAGCCTATTAAAAATTCAGCATTTAATCCTGCCTTTTCCATTTAAAGTAATTGTAAAGCTAATGTTTTATGCTCGCATGGCTCAGCCTGGCAATAATTTGAGTCCAAGTGGGGTTTTTGTTGCAAATTAAAGCATGTGAAATCTGCCAGGAAGCACTTGACTGAATTGAATCGAACGGAAAAACAATCAGCTACAGTTTCATAGATTAATGCCACATTTTCATTTATTCCCTCCTGGAGGCACATAAACAGTTATTATTTGGAACGATTTTGAACACAGGCTTCAATTAATTTTACTAATATAATATTTCAGAAATGGAGACGTATTCTCTGGGAAATAACATGCTGCAAATGTTACTTAAAGGTGTGTTTTTTTGGTTTTATTATGCAGAGACAGCTGTTAGTAAGAGGTTTATTGGTTGATGCAGCAACAGTGGCTCAACCAGTGGCATGAAATTTGGAAGATTATCTATTTTCCAACATGTTATTTAAAGGATTTGTTTTATTCAGATAGAAATCACTCATATTTTGTTTAAGAATATATTAATTTGTGTTTTGATGATGATGAACAAAAGATATTTGGGTTTTGATCAACAGTGTGAGTAAATGACCGGATTTTCATTTAGTAAAATAATCTTTTAAATCTAAGGATAATCATAGAAGGGGTTAAATAGTTATGTGGTTAAATTTGAGCTGTCATTGTGGTCTGTGATTCAGCAAAGTCTATAAATCTATACAAGGTAAACAGGAGTGAGCTAGTTTACCGCAGTCCTTGATTCCCAAGCAGCTGTAAGTCACAATCTGAGCTGGAAATGTGCCATTGACCCCTGGAAACACTGCAGTTCAGACTCGCTGATGTCACTATTAATGAAGGATGCTATAAAGACAAGGTAGTTTGCACCAGAGCATCTATATGGTCACAGGCTAGCTGTTGTGTTGTTTCATATGTTAAATGCTGCAAATTATTTACCATCAATTATGAACTAAATGAAGCCTCTGACATTTATTAGACAACAAAGGTCTAGCTTTGAGATTGACCCCACAGCTATATGCTCTCTTATGTAAGGGCAAATCCATTGGAGGGTGTAATCACACATTGGGCTACTTGCTAACAGCGGACCTTAACAGCCAAACTGTAATCTTATGTAAGGCAGGCTGAAAGTACAGGGCGAGCTTGAAAATGACAATGAATTCAGTGCGTTATGGAGCTTGGCTCATTAATTAAAGACAGGTCAGTGCAGCTGTGAAGGGTGAGGCGTGAGGCAGATGTTTTTCTGGCTGCTGCAGTGTTCGTGTTTGGCCTGGTTAAATGCACGCAATGTTACTTTTTACTGCAACTGCATTACAGTCCCTTACACTCTATATATACACAATATGATGAATTTTATCCAAATATTATTTGAGTTATATTCAAAAGGAAAAAAAAAACTTATTATCATTTCAAACCCTTTTCTTTTCTCTTTTGTTAATGTCTTTCTTACCTTACAGCAAAACCACATGTGCGCAATGAGTCAAACATGTGAAACACTTCACTTTTTTAAACCACATCCCGAGGTTTTAAATAATTAATTGGTTGCTCATTTTCATGCAAACAGCATGAATCAAAACCAGAGATTTCAAGTCTGAAAAATCCTAAAGTTCCATTCAATATCATAGAAGTAGTGGCAGTGCATATTATTAATTGTGCATTGTGGTTATATATTTTTACATTTATCAAATTTTTCTTTTTCTTAATGCAAGTTTTTTCATTCCCTGATTCACTTTCAGTCTTTTAAAGCTGTTACCAGATTAGCCCAGTTTGAGAATGAATCATATAATTGTAATCAGAATGATGATTCAGTCAGATTCAAAATCGTTCATGTGAACACCTTAATCATTTTTATCTGACTGAGTTTAGATTGGAAGGTGTAGTTTAGTCCTTTTCCAATCCAATCCAATCCAACAGCAAGGAATTTGCCTCTACCTTTTCAATTATTTTCGGAAGTTTCTGGAGCAGTGTTATGTCTACACACATATTTTACAACAATGTATGATAAAGCATGTGAAACTGCAGGCTGTATATTTTTATTAGGCTGCACTTTATTTAAAAAAAATGTGCTGTAAGCCCTATAAATAAAATTGTTAAAATCAAATGAATAGTAAAGTAAAGGTAAAATATTAGAAATTAAAATAAAGATCCATCGTTTGAACTATGTAAAACATCCATACTGACACTCTAAATGGGGTGGAGTAACAACTTCTTTAAAGAAAAACCCTATGTTTTTACACGCGCACACATATTTTAAGTTTAAGTTTGGTAAAAACATGCACTCGCGTTCCATTTTAATTGAATTATATTTAAACAGCCCATATAGGGCATATTTCCTTTACAAATAGTATTGAGAATATTTGATATTCTATTCTAAAACATAAAACACAAATTCTAATCTCATATATAAATCATATAAATCACTAATTTACAGTAGGCTATTTATTAAGAAAAAAAATTTAACTTAATGAATAATAATAATAATAATTTTATTATTTAGTAGGATATTGTTTATTTATTTATTTAATTTGTTTTGCAAAGTCTACTTTTACAATTTGACACATTCATGTTCTAACCAACAGTTCCATGTCAGTACAGATACATTCCTTAATAAATAACCTACTATAAATAAAACCATTAACGTATGCTATATATATTTTTTGTTTTTTACAAGCTTTGGAGATGTAATTCCACTTTTAAATCATACTGCAGGTCACCTATAGCTTTCGTCATGAGTAGGCCCATACGCAATCTGTGCTCGCAGAATTCTGCAGATTTCCGCAGATTTTTAACACATTGATTCTGTTTATTTACTTGTGTAAATGTATGTAAATTTATATTTATTCAGTTTTTCAGTATGATCATTGACTAATATGAAAATGTTCATATGATTTATTTACAATACACTATCTTTTAGTAGATGTATTATATTTATTCCCAAATAAAGTGAACCTAATTGGATTTGCATTGTAAACATTAAATAAAAAAAAATATATATTATTTTTTATTTCATAGATTAAGGTTTTAGTTGTCATAGTCCAAAATATCACCGCATAAATCCGCAGAGTTTTAACAAAGTTCTCTGCAGAAATAGCAAAAAATGTCCGCATATTCTGTTTGGCCCAAGTCATGAGCCACAGCTGTGTTCAAAATGGCATAAATGTTTTCAAAGTGCACTGCAAAGGGAACGCAATTGTCAATACGTAGATTGATAAAACTGAACTGTAAAAATAGTTTGAAAGCAAATTACACCCAAGAGAGATGACTTTAATGTTTTATTTTTTAAACATTCCAAGTTTAAATGTTGGAACATTCGAAAGGAATAGGGCATAGGGTGGATAACTGCGAATAGAACGCCAGGAATGCTTCTAACTATAGCTCTAGATGTGTAGTTGCAAGTGTACAAGTTTGTGACACAGTTTGCAAATGTTCATTGGAACGATATATTTGGGAAACGGCAAATCAACGAACTATGTTTGTAACAACGGAACTTGCGACCTATAGTTGGCTAACAATGGTTTTTGGAAACGCACCTCAGACCAGATATTGAACTAGATCAGAAGGTTAAGACCAAAAAAAAAAGATTCATTCACAAATCAGACATGAATATGCTAAGGAGAGCTACTGGAGATATCAAGTTTCTCAATTGATGTCTTAACTGGCACTCAAACTATTGCATGACATCAGAAGATTTGTCAGATTTACTCATTTACTATTTAGTCTTTACGTTTTCTCATTCACTGTCGTTATGTTGAAGTGAATGTGAATGATGTTTTGCGTTTTTGAGTGAACTGAACTATTTAAAGAATTCGACAGAATTGCCATAGTGGAGTGCTAAGCAGAATATTAATAACCCATGTCCTGAAATGCCTCCAAACATGCGACACACATTCGGACTTCATCATTACTGTGTGCCAGAGATTTATATATGCATTTATATATGCTTTTGCTTAGCTTTGCATCCACCTTTTAGTGTCTCGTGCTGTATTTTAAGCAGCATCTTCACCGCACATTGTTTGGCTTTCATGTGACTGCAAAATGAATAAAGCTTTCCTCTAGACTTGCTTGTCCTCAGTAGAGGCGAGATGAGAGATGCACTGCAGTGCTCATGCAGCGAACACAATTACATCAGAATACACTCCTCCGTATTGGTACGATTCCTTGTCAGAAGCAGTGAAGTGTGTTCAAAGACAGAAAATGGAAGTAAGATGGCTTGAATTAAATATATATATAGATTGCTTTTGTGCTGCATGCATTCATTAGAAACACTTTTTTATGTTCGATGGCCCAGCAGAAGTTACAAGATTGTTAATTGCTCACAAAAGCAAAGGCGTAGTCTTGAGGAGAATCGAAAGGCGTATCCCTGGGTAGGAACAGCATTGAGTGCTATTGTTTTCCCTCTGCAGAGCTCAGGCTGTTCATGTTAAGGACGTCGCTAAGAACTTGCTTTCTAAAAGATTCACCGGATCAGAAGAACAATCAAATGTACATGGTGTACTAGACCAAGGCTATGGTGGCTTTGCTAAATTGTGTTAATGAAAGAACATTTCAAGGTGACTTTTCAGACCAAATAAGATAGCTGAGAATAATTGTGGACAGAAAGCATTTCATTCGTAAACATCACGCACAATCCTTTTCACATTGAGCTGCATTTGCTCAAGGCACTATAGAGGCTGAATTTAATTTAGAGGTTATGTAGACAGGATTATTGGAAAATGTATTACAAAGCATCTGCTGGAGGATTTTGATCAGATAATTGATTAACAGAGACTTAACATCTTAATCGATGGGAAGATATAGACCTGTTTTGTGCTCCGTGAGAGGTTCTCTGTGCTTAATTTTGAGTTGCCTGAAGTGCTTTAAGTTCATTTTTTATTTGCTGAAGAATGCCAGAAAGTCATGATCAGGCACTGTCAGTCATCTTTTTTTAAAATTAATACAAAATTTAAATTAAATGTATTAATAAACACATTTTAAAAATATTAAAAAGTACATTTAAATAAAAAAAAAAATTAAATGCATTTAAAAATTATTTTAAAAATATTTAACTTTTTTATGTTTACATTAAACCCCATTTGACTTCAGAACTGCCTTAATTCTCTGTGGCATAGATTCAGCAAGGTACTTGAAATATTCCTCAGAGCTTTTGGTCCATATTGACATGATAGCATCACACAGTTGCTGCAGATTTGTCAGCTGCACATCCATGATGCGAATCTCCCGTTCCACCACATCCCAAAGGTGCTCTATTGGAATGAGGTCTGGTGACTGTGGAGACCATTTGAATACAGTGAACTCATTGTCATGTTCAAGAACTTTTGTCATAAAGGGATGGACATGGTCAGCAACAATACTCAGGTAGGTTGTGGCGTTGACATGATGCTCAGTACTAATGGGCCCAAAGTGTGCCAGGAAAATATCCCCTATACCATTACACCACCAGCCTGAACCGTTGATACAAGGCAGGATGAATCCATGCTTTCATGTGGTTTACGCCAAATTCTGACTGTACCATCCGAATGTCACAGCAGAAATCGAGACATGCAATGATTTTCCAATCTTCTATTGTCCAATTTTGGTGAACCTGTGCGAATTGTAGCCTCAGTTTCCTGTTCTTAGCTGTCAGGAGTGGCACCCGGTGTGGTCTTCTGCTGCTGTAGCCTATCTGCCTCAAGGTTGGACATGTTGAACGTTCAGAGATGCTCTTCTGCATACCTCGGTTGTAACGAGTGGTTATTTGAGTTACGGTTGCCTTTCTATCAGCTTGAACCAGTCTGGCCATTCTCCTCTGACATCTGGCATTAACAAGACATTTGTGCCCACAGAACTGCTGCTCACTATATTTTTTCTCTTTTTCGAACCATTTGTGTAAACCCTTGAGATGGTTGAATTTTGAATAGTTCATCCCAGTTATTTGTTTGACAATAAATTATCAGCACAAACTTCCAGATTTTTACAAGTCTAAATGTAATTTATCTATGTGGTGGATATGAAAAGCTATGAAAAGCTAAAATATTAACCGAAGCTACTCATAGACTCATACCACGGTCAAATTCAGGACAGTGACCACCAATGTGCACTCTTCATTCTTTTTTCTGCCTCCTGAAGCCATGATCTTTTCTAAAATCGTCTCACGCCTTGAGAGTAAACTAGTTTTTGTTCTACTTCTTCCCATGTTTCTTCGTTCTCAATACATGGACACGCCATAAAAATAGGTCCAAAGGTAGCAAAGATAAATGACAAAACAGCTGAGTTTTTCAGGGTCAGCTTTGACAAATGAGGCAGCGGACTTTCGGAGCTCCAGAGACTTCCACAGTTAGGTCGCTAATCTCAGGAGGTGGAGGGAAATGCATTTTAGTTATGCTGGAGGCAGCAGTCGAGGTCTTGAAATAGTGCTATTTGCTGATGTAAATGTACATAGCTGTAATTCGTTGTCAGGGATGTTGGGATAAACATCAGGCTGAGGTTTAGATTTGATGAAATTCTTGTTCCTGAAACCTTGACTGCTATTTGTGCTCAACAAAAACCAAAGACTTTCAGCGCAGAGTCGTGACAGCCCTCCTTATAAAGAAAAGTGTAGAGGCGTTCTGGTTTATAAAGTGGCCTTGAAGATGTACAGAACATTGGGGGGAAAATGTCAAAGGCTTTATTTCATCGGTAAGGTGACAATGTTCGACAGTCATAGGAAACATTGGAAGGTGCTACAGTGCGACGCGTGAAAGGATTTTAAAGAAGGAGCTTGTTCACTGTAGCTGAAAAGAGTGATTATGTTGCTGATAAATAGAGGCTTCCCGCATTACTCAGTTTCTGAGGTGGAAAGATGAGCTTCACACTTGAGATTTACCTCAATGTAGGTCAAATGCATGAAAAATTGACTGTACTTACAGGATGTTCTACGTACCATGTCACGCTATGGAAAGATTCATTCAGACCAGAATGAATAAATAAATAAACAATATTATCACAGGGAAAGTAGAATAAAAAAAAAATAGCCATTATATTACTATGAAATGTAGCATTAAAATGTTGATTTAGAGATAAAAATTGCATTGACACTGTTAAATCACAAGTGTTTTAAAGTTATTGTTATTGTTTTAAATTATTTTGTTGCGGTCAACAGCAAATGGTGATGTAATGATATTTTTTTGGAAAACTGCACTGTAAAAAATTCCATAAAGTCATGACGTGTTTTTTCTTTACTTTAGCTTAGTTTAGAAAGTTAATCAGGTTTAAACTTATTTTTTTTAAGTTAGATATATTTAAACTCCGTTATGTCAGCTTAATTGTTGTAAGTTAAAATGACTTGGTTTAACTTAAACATATTTTCAGTGCATTTTTTTCAGAAAGTATTCGTATAAAGGTGCCCAATAGGGGTGTTAAAATTAATTGTTTCTTCAGTGCACCGCGATGCAGACGCGGACAATTCAGTATCGGTTCAGTAATAATCATAACCGGTTATTATGTACTGACGTCATTTATACCATATGCGCTATGTCGTAGCTTACTATAGCGAGGGAGGCGAGGGAGGCGAGCGGCCGAGCGCGAGTATTTGCAACGCTCCTACTACTTAAAAACGCAGAAACTGTGCGCAATTTCACTTCATGTGTGTTTGCTGGATCAGTCTTTCACTGACGCTTACAGCAGAAAACCCTATTTCACTGCGATTGAGGGAATGAAAGTAAACTAAATTTCTTTCTCTCTCTCTCTCACTCACTGTGGCCCATTTGACCTGCTGGCGTGACTTTTCCTCTCCTTTCGGCTGTTTTACAGCGATACTTCTGGATAAAGACATGAGCGCGTGCCTGCAGAGTTTTCTCGTGTCTATCATGGATCAGCTGTGATCGCCACTGCCGCTTATCAGTGTCACTCATCTGTGAAGAGCGCAGCGTGCAAGAGCCAATCGCAGCCCTTTTTGTTGAGCGTGTGACCAATCAAAGGGGAGTAAGAGAACTTAGTAGACAAGGATCAGAAAGCGAGCAGGATATTTATATTTGTTTATATTATTTGCTATGAATGCTTGTGTTGTTTAAAGGTACAGTTTATATATCTGACTGTTTGTACTAAATGACAAAATTGTATTACAAATAGTATATAAATATAAATATATTTATACATTTTAATACAAGAATTGCTGTGCTGTGAAGAAAATATAAAACTCTGTATGGAAAACATCGTCAATGCACCATGATGCACCGAGATATCGAATTGAACCAAATCGATGGCATGATAATCGTAACCGAACCGTGAGACCAGTGTAGGTTCACTGCTCTAGTGCCCCATAATGAAAATCTGGGTATACCAAGGCATAGAACAATAAAAGATCAGTATATGGAAGTGGACACACTGATGGCCTCAGACACCACTGTTTCCTCATTCTTATGTAAATTCACGACACAAGCCATATATGGTCAATCATGGACCTTCTGATTCTGTGGATATGTTATGGCGTAATAAATGAGCTTATAAAACAGTTTCTGGAGATTTTATTGAACTTATCGAAGCCATAAACCTACCCATGTAGATATCTTCTTTTCTTTCTTTTCGGCTCAGTCCCTTTATTAATCCCCCTTATTAATGCCCTTCCAGCGGCAACCCATCACTGGGAAACATCAAAACACACTCATTTACACACATACAATACGGTCAATTTAGCTTACCCAACACACCTATACCACATGTTTTTTGGACTTGTGGGGGAAACTGGAGCACCCAGAGGGAAACCCACGCAAACATGGGGAGAACATGCAAACTCCACACAGAAAGGCCATCCCACCCAGCCGGGGCTCGAACCAGCGACCTTCTTACTGTAAAGGTTATTGTGCTACCAACTGCGCCACCGTGCTGCCCTATGTAGATATCAGAGAACAATTTAACTTATTAAATCAATGCATTATATGGCACATTTAACTTGATTTGCATTTGCATGTGTATTGAAAGATACAATATAAACTCAATTATTAGTGTCTGCATGAAAAAAATTATCAGAGAAAGTTTTCAAATGAACAAAAATGCATCTAGAATGATCATAAATTGTCAAAAACTTGGCTTAGAAGTCATTTTAAAGCATGTTAACGGAAATGTTTGGGTGTATTGTTAGTACTCAGTCTGCTCAGAAAAACAGTCTATGAAACCATATCAAAGAGTGGGTGTAGACACACTTTGAAAAGCCAGCGTTACTTTAACCAGGTGGCGTATTTTCAGCATCAAGCTGGAGGCAGTCCAAGCGCACCAGAGGACTTAACAAACACAGGTTCAAAACCAATTACCTTCACAGGAGGTGAATGATAAAGGAACGCTTAACTGTAAAATATCAGATTTTCAGTGGAGATTTATTGCATTACTGAGCAAAGAGGTACTCGTGTGCCCCATTTTATGTCTAAATTGAGATTCGAAATAGCAGATGCGCTGCCGAGATCACTCTTTGACACAGTTTCTCTCAGAAGTGTCTGTGATTATTGCCAGGACGGAGCATATTGAACTCCTCAGAAGTCAATTTGAAGCATGTGTTTTGCCCCAAAGGGGTGAAGTCTTTACTGGAATTTGGTGCATAGAAAAGAGGCCCAAGGGTAAAGCTGTGAAATCTTCTATTCCAGCTGAGTTCTGCACTGCTCAGACATCTGTCGTAGCTCAGTCGGACTAGTTTTGATTTGTACTTTGTGTATGTGTTGCGGGCAGAGCAGGGTTTGAGGTATGTGTCTGTAAGGTCAATAGCATCACCGAATCGCTGCCTGTGGTCATGTGACTTAAGCTCTTTAATTAAACTTCTTGTGACATTGCCTTTAGCCAGTCAACGGCTGCCCCTCATGGTCATGTGGCATCTGTGTTTAAAAACCTGTTCATAATATTAATGCAGCTGATTTGGAGGAGAAAATGCAACTTATTGCTTCACTAAGGTTATTCACTTTACACAACCCCAAATGCATAAAAAGAGTTGCATTGTAGCTAAAAACACTAGGGTAAAAATATCAGGTAATAATCAATAGTAAATACTCACATGCAATTCTATGTGTTTGTAATTTTATTAGCAAGTGCAAGAAATGTATTATGTTTCCAAAAAACATGCTGTAACACTGAAGACTTGAGTAATGTCTTCTGGATGTTCAACTTTGATGTCACAATAATAAATTACATTTTTAAAATTTAAAGCAATAGAAAACTATTATTGTTCCATTATTGTTCCATTATTTCAGTTTTTACTGTATTTCTGATCAAATAAATGAAGTCTTAGTGAGAATTGGAGACTTTTTTCTATATATGTAGCGGCACTGCTTAGCGTGATGCCATTATGACATGTCATTAGCCTGTGAACACATTTGCTCTAACCTTAAGCGCTTCATAGGGAGCTAGTGAGTCATATGTGTGTCACACATGCATAGGGAGAGGACATACCATTTAGAAGGACATATAGTGGATCATATTATTATTATTATTATTATTGTTATTTTTATTATCATTATTAATTGTAAATTGTTCCATGTAAAATTGTAATATAATAAAACTAATTATTGCATGTAATATATAAATAACTGTAAACATTTTTTCAGTATTAAAAACTGTTAAAGATAATCTTCTATTAAATGTAATCTCAAAACAAAACCTTAAAATAATTTAAATTGGCTTTAGAGTTTTATTTTATATATGTTTTGACAATATATTATCAGATTTAGCCAATTCAGCAGAGCCTTTTTGTGTAGGCACTTCTTACATACATCATTTTCTGTCTGCATGTCTGACACACGTGTCTCTAAGGCTGCCAAAGAAGTCCAGTGTGTTTACAGGCTAATGACATCATGATGGCATCATACATTGGTGATTCTTCACGATCTATTTTACTGCTTTAGAGAGATAACGCTACTTTTCTACATAATCTGTCTACAGTAGTCAACATTTAAATTAGATCCAAACCTTTCATTAAAGTTGTCATGAATCTGTTAAACAACACCCATTTTTGTCTTGGGACAATTTTGAAAAACTTTTTTGATCCTTTTTAAATGTTGACTACAGTACTTTTGACATTTTTGTGTTTGTGTCATGTTGGTGTCATGATGGTTCTTTAGCCAACCAAACTAAACTGAATATTGAAAGAACTGACAAATTAAATAACACATGGCATTTGATAAAAATTGCACAAGTAAAATTTTCAATATCATATTATGTTTATATTATAAAAATAATATAAATATAATATAATATAATGTTTATATTAGCTTTTATACAACATAAATATGAATTTATCTACCCCAATTTGTTACATTTAACATTATTCATTGGTGAATGGATGAATGATGCATCTCCACTTCCTTCCAATGAGGCCAAAAGTCAGGCCACTGTAATCCATTGGATTTGAAGCCTGAGTTTGTGCAGAATTGATAAGGAGCTGAATTAAAATCCCACCCAAACAACATCATTAAACTCTACAGCATCGATGATAAAATAAAAGCAGCCATTTAAAAAAACAAACCCTTTGAATCATACATTAGAGTCATAAGAACTATTCAAATTGAGTTATTTTTATTCAGTTATACTGCAGCCAGCCACCAGGAGGCAGTTGAAAGATTTTTGGCTTCACTTTTCAGGATGTGTGAGGCACACTTGTTTAACACACTTGTTTACCTGTTACATTTGAATGGTTACATTTAAACAATAGTTATAATAAACTGATTTTATTATAACCATTGTTTAAATAGTTATAACGAGACACTGATTCAAGCACTGAATAATGAAGACAACTGGGTGAATAAGAACGTAAATATGTCTTTCTACCTGTACATTGAATGTGAGTTTATTTTGATGCATCAATAATCATGAAGCTCTTTAATTGCTGTTTTTGCATCCTTTATGAAGTCTGAAAGCTTAATTGAACTGTATAGAAAAGAGTGGCAAAGTTGATCTTATGTTCAGAGAAAGAAAGTCATACAAGTTTGGAAATTATAAATGACAAAACAGTCCCATTAGTAAGCATGGAACTCTTTAATTCATTGCTTACTGCATTGCTAACTGCATTGCTTCTGCAAACTACTTAATCAAGTATGCACATTTCAAAATACTACACATTGAAAATCCACATATCTGTGATGCTTAATACAGAAGGCAGTGGTTTCTATGAAGCTGGCACATATCCTAGGTTGATTTCAATCCCAGATCCTCTTTGGTTAAGAAAACAGTAAGTGAATTCTTAGCTCCCCCTGGTATCTCCGCTCTCCCTGTCTGACTTTGTCAGATGTTCTCCTCCCCTGTGGCAGCTCATTGAGTTTCCCCCAGGGGACCCCCTGCGCCTTTCAACACACTCTCTCTTATCTCTTTGTCCAACACACAGACCTGTTTGGATTCCTTAGCTCCTCGCTGCCTCTAGCATGTCAATCACTCTCTGGCAACCTGCACTGGTGATCAGACCAGAGAATCCATCAACAATGACAGAAAAAATAGAGGAAGCCAGGAAGAGGAGGAGAAGAAGAGGTTATCTCTAGCTGGCTGACTCGTGTCATCACAGATAACCTGCAGACATTACCAGATGAAAGCCACATGAGGGGAAAAAGATCAGTTCTTCATTCAGAATGCATGCTGAACTTTGCTGTAATTGCTATGTGAAAGCAAGGTGTAACAGATCTGCTTGGAAATGTAGTACAGTGTAAAAGTAGCCGTACTCCATCACATGACCCTCATTTAGCTTTGACGAGGTCCCTCATTACTGGACCAAGTTGAAATGTCTAGGTGGCAAGCTCTGATCTATGCTATTCTCAATGCATCATAGTGGATTTCATGAAAAAAGAACGTTAAGCTTGGTTTAAAACATAGAGACTCAAAAATGGGGGTTTTGCAGCAATGCCACTAATACCATCATGTGTTCTTAAAATGTTTCATTAACTCTCTAGTGATCCTTATTTGTAAATCATGCTTGTGGTCTTCATGATGAAAAAGGAACAAATGCCTCAGATGTTTTTTCAGTAAAATCAATGAACATTATTATGTTAAATAATATATATTTTTTCTATTTATTTTGACATTTTGAGAGGTTTTGTTATTAATTTGTAATTAACATGCATTTCCCCTACTAAAAACAATGTAATTTTTATGTTTTAATTATTGCAGTATTGTATTTCCAGGTAAAATAGGGACTCTGCAAACAAAAACTGGGAATTTTAGACCATTCCGATGATTAAAAAAACACATTTATTTTCAGTCTAAAATGACAGAAGACTACCAAAGGGTTAATCATGAAAAATATTTCATTCAATGGAAAGTTTCAATGCATGGTACCTTAACCTTATGCTTAAAAATGTTCTGTTTTAAGAGTGCAGAGATGGTAAGATGTGAAAGCAGTGCTGATGTGACACCATGTAAGCACGTGCTTAAAATAAAACAGTCCATCAAATGATTGTACTGAATGTAATTCAGTTTAGAGAGCAATACAAAGTGAATTGGCAAGTCATTGTGAAGAAACACTTGATAGATTTCGTCTAAAGACATTTGTAGGGCGCTGCTCCGAGCCTCTCTTTTGTCATGCTCATAAGCAGTGTGCATTTGTTCATTGATGGCAGTTGCGTGGAGGTATCTGGAATAAGTGCTTCATTGTAAACAAAATGAAATGTGGTTATTGTAGCTCTCAGAGGATTTCATTTGCTTCTGTTACAGGCTGTAATCAGAAAGCCTGGTGTGAGGAATCGACTTACGGTCCCTTTGAAACTTTGCTGCATAATGCATTCAGAAATAGTCAGCTTTGCAGCCTGGCTGAGCATATTGATATAAGAGCACTAACATTTGCTACCTTTCATTGAACAGTCTCATTTTTATTGTATTTTTTTCTGCAATGTGAACTGACGCTTTTTGCAGACAGGCCTGGAGATTTCAGAGTTTGATTGATGATTGTGGCTGGCTGAGTGTGTTCCTCACACACATGTGACAGAGGTGAGGACTCCAACACCTGCTAGACTCAACACCAGCCTTAAAAATCTTGTTGCGTATAGCTTGGTTTAAAGGTGTAGATTTTACTATTTTAGAATTTACACTAATGCTCATTCGTTTACAGCAGTCATTGGCTAAAATTATTATACGTTTTTAAAAACGTATTTACATTTATTAAAGTGACTTTGTAACTTTGCTTAAATTTGTTTGTGCCTATTTTAGTTTTTGAAACCTATTATTGATTGAAACCTATATTATTGATTACCATTTTAATTGTGGCTTTGGACAAAATTGTAAATAAACATGTTAATAAAAAGTACAAAATGTAAAAGTTTCGAGTTAATCTATTTTTTACATTTAGTTTTGTATAGTTGAAAAACCCCTATTATGGGTTTTTGAAAATTACCTTCCATACCGTATGTCACACAGCTCTAAGTGAAAGAAAACATCCAGCTGAGGTTTAAATCTGAAAGTGCACCTTGTTTAAAACTAGAAATGCTCCAATCAATCGGCCGCTAATCACATTTAATGACATAATTGGTTCTAGCTGATCTGGCCGATCTCATGAACCGATCAAGTGTTGGAGAGACAAAATATTTGAATGATCTTGCTTAGGCCTTTTAAATATAAGAACTGAAAGAACTTCTGTGTTTTTGACAATTATGATCAATAAAACCTGGCTGGAAAATTGCATAAATAAAACATAAAAAATATATATTTTTCATAAATAGTTAATAATAAAACTTTTTGTAATATACTTATTGCAATGAACAATAGTTTATAGACCTGTTTCCTTTTAGTAAAGAAGTAATGGATTTTATAGGTGTGCATTTTAACTTCTTATGCATCAAATATAAGCTCCAAATGTTTTCTTTATTGAGGCATGTTGAATTCTTCTTCCATTATTTGCAATGTTTCCAAATTACCTTGTCATGTTTCTTATCAATTTTTAAAATTGTTTTATCTATTTTCTGTAAAGCTGCTTCTGACCATAACATGTTTACACCTAAATGGCTATAAGACACACGTTTAAGGGATTTTATGCAGCATCCTTAATTAATTCTCTTAAGTAAAGAGAGATCTGCTCTTAAGTATCACACATAGAGGGAAAATGTGCTTTATATATTATAAAACTTGAAGCATCAGAATCGGTACTCTGTATTGGCCGATCACCATGACCATGGGATCAGTACTCGGTTTCGACTGCAGAAATCCTGATCGGAGCATTCCCATTTGTTCCTATTGATTCACATAAAAAATAGTTTACTCAGAGTCGATTATATGAGTCGTCTTGTGTTCAAATCTTTTGCCGTTTCATACTGACATCAGCACAAAACATTTCCATATATGAGGTCCCAGATCCGTTAAAACTTGAAGCCGCCCTTCCCTTTAAACACTTGCAGAATATGTATAATTGGACTTTGTCAGTACACAGTTCATATAGACCAGTTTCTTCTTTCTCAGGATCACAAAATGTGATTAAAGTAATTGCCTCCTTGTTTTCTGTAGCTTGCAAAATATGTATTTAATTGTATTTTGTAACATGTAATCGCTCTGAGCGGCTTGTACTGTATCTCTCAGGTTAAATCTTTATGGGGCTATTCACAAACCGAATCTAAAACCATGTAGAAAACATGACACGTGCTGCTTCCTTTACCGATTTAGATGAGTTTCGGAGCTCGTAATTCCTTGCAAGTTCTTACATAGGCATGGCACTGTCAATTTTAAAAATAATTCACCTTTTGCCACTGTGTGGATTAATACTGAATATATATTGTTATTACTTGGGATTATGGTTAGGAGTAGAGTATTATGCTGGTGTTTAACTGCATTGCTTTAATGCATTCCTTCATTGGGCTCACACATCTGTACTCTGGCTACTTCAACAATGTTGATAAGCCGTGGTGGGTGCATTCCTTCATTGGGCTCACACATCTGTATTTCTGGCTACTTCAACAATGTTGATAAGCCGTGGTGGGTGCATTCCTTCATTGGGCTCACACATCTGTACTTCTGGCTACTTCAACAATGTTGATAAGCCGTGGTGGGTGTTTCTTTCCATCTCACGCTGAATGCAGTCGACCCAAACAGACTGGGTCATTGGACCAATCACTGCAGATTAGCATCATGCAAAGGAGGGGTTTAGAAAAAAATGAATCACTGAACAAATCATATGGGAGTCGTTAGGACAATTAGGTAAAAATAAATGCATAGTATAAGACAATGAGTGTTTTTTGAAGCTTGCGTGCATATCAGCCTGTTGTCGGAGACCCCCAAAACCAAAAGATTACCTTTTATAATGTATAATAGGGGCTCTATAATCAAAATATTGTTTTGTTTTTAAAGCAAATAATTTGTTCAGTTATTTCTTATTGAATATGACATTAAATGTGTGATGTTTTTACATGTTATTTTGTACATTTGGTGTATTCACTAAAATAAACATTTGACTGATATACTTTGACAGGAACACAAATATGAACACATTAAGATGGAGGTATCCTTCAGGGTGTTTATGCAGTTTTGCTGTGACCGTACTGACCTGCTGGTCTGCTAGCATGTGTGCCACCATCAGACATTTGGCATTTGAATGGGTTTGTCATGGTGACCAGACCATGCATCGATCCAGTGCCACTGAGAAATCCATACACCACAATTTAATTTGATTGTCATTATAAAGAGCGAGACCGAAAGAGCACCGTCTGTGCTGGGAATGTTGTTTTCATCAGCCAACAATTTCAACCTAATCATTTATTCTGCTTTTTTTGTCATATCATATGCTATCTGTGATATTTGCTTGTCTTCATCCTATCATAGTCTGTAAGTAATGTTCCTGAAGAAGGCCCATTATGACTTTCATCCCGCAGGAGATGTTTCCAACTGGTTGAATCCAGTCACCTGAGCTTAGTTTCATCGGCTACAAGTCATTACTCATCTGTGTTCCATTTGTTTCCAGTGACCTGATTGGCTTATTGTGGGTGTGCTTCACTTCTTGTTCAATGAGACAATGAGACGGCCTCCATTGATATTGTGTGTGTGTGTGTGTGTGTGTGTGTGTGTGAATATCCCTCATGGTTCCCCAACATTAGCCAGCGTAAACCAGCCGTTCCTGGCAGATTAATTATGAGTGAGGTCAACACACCTCCAGATGCATCTGACGGCTGGGAATAGATTGTTCTCTGTGTGTGTGCTTCTGACGAACATTCACAGCTGAGTCACAAGTCATGCTCTGTTTTGGCTGAAGCTTTCTGGAAAAGACAAGCTTTGTCTCCTGATGAAAGTAAGAGCTTTTTTTTTTACATAAAGACTTGATTCTGTTAAACCTTATGCGAGGAGAGGTTCTGCCACAAGAGGTCTGGAATACCTGGGGAACATTTTCAATTAGCATTCCAATTCATTTCAACTGCAGCTGGTTGGATTGAATTGGATAGAATCATGGGTTAAACTTTTAAGGTAGAGTACATATAATTTTGTGAAATATTGATAGAATTGAATATGTTTTAATATATTAATACATTGTAAATACATATATTTACACATATTTAATACAAAAATAAACGCATATATTATTTTATGGGATTAATATTTTGTCTGCATATCCTGTGGTAGTGTATAAATTAAATGGAAGTGAATATTTAAAATAATAACTAGTTTTAGTTATCATTTACACATGTTAATGGTTTGTGTCCCGCCTGGGCCAACTGCTGTGGGCCAGTGGCGTTTCTGTGAGGAGTTTGCATCTCCCCGTGTTGGCGTGGCTTTCCTAAGACATGCGATATAGGTGAATTTAATAAACTAAATTGGCCATAGTGTATGTGTGATTGAGCGTGTATGGGTGTTTCCCAGTATTGGGTTGCAGCTGGAAGGGCATCCGCTGTGTAAAAGATATGCTGGATAAGTTGGCGGTTCATTCTGCTGTGGCGAGCTCTAATGAATAAAGGGACTAAGCCGAAAGAAAATGAATGAATAAATGAATTTATTAAAGATTATGTAAAATCTCCATCTATCCATCCATCCATCCATCCATCCATCCATACATCCATACATCCGTCCATCCATCTATATATTATACATTCATTCATGTATATATTATACGTCCGTCCATCCATCCATTTATCCATCCATCCATCCATCCAGTTATTTATATTTTATACGTCGTCCATTCCTCCATACATCCATCCGGCTAGTTATGTATATACAGGGTGGGCCATTTATATGGATACACCTTAATAAAATGGGAATGGTTGGTGATATTAATGTCCTGTTTGTGGCACATTAGTATATGTGAGGGGGCAAACTTTTCAAGATGGGTGGTGACCATGGTGGCCATTTTGAAGTCGGTCATCTTGGATCCATATTTAGTTTTTTCAATAGGAAGAGGGTCATGTGACACATCAAACTTATTGTGAATTTCACAAGAAAAACAATGGTGTGCTTGGTTTTAACTTCATGAGCCTTTAACTTTCATGAGCCCCCTCACATATATTAATGGGCGGCAAACAGGACGTTAATATCACCAACCATTCCCATTTTATTAAGGTGTATCCATATAAATGGCCCACCCTGTATTATACATCCATCCATCTATATATTATACATCCATCCATATATATATTATACTTCCATCCATATTTATATTATACTGTATGTTCGTCCATCCATCCATCCAGTTATTTATATATTATACGTCCGTCCATCCATCCATACATCCATTCAGCTAGTTATGTATATATCATACGTCCGTCCATCCATCCATACATCCATCCGGTTAGTTATGTATATATTAAATGTCCGTCCATCTATTCATACATCCATTCGGTTAGTTATGTATATATTATACGTCCGTCCATCCATCCATACATCTATTCGGCTAGCTGTGTAAATATTATATGTCCGTCCATCCATCCATCCGGCTAATTATGTATATATTAAATGTCCGTCCATCTATCCATACATCCATCCGGTTAGTTATGTATATATTAAATGTCCGTCCATCTATCCATACATCCATCTGGTTAGTTATGTATATATTATACGTCCGTCCATCCATCCATACATCTATTCGGCTAGCTGTGTAAATATTATATGTCCGTCCATCCATCCATACATCCATCCGGCTAATTATGTATATATTAAATGTCCGTCCATCTATCCATACATCCATCTGGTTAGTTATGTATATATTATACATCCGTCCATCCATCCATACATCCATTCGGCTAGCTGTGTAAATATTATATGTCCGTCCATCCATCCATACATCCATCCGGCTAATTATGTATATATTATATGTCCGTCCATCCATCCATCCATTCATACGGCTAGTTATGTATATATTATACGTCTGTCCGTCCGTTCGTCCATCCATCTATAAAATTTAATAGGTCTGTAACTGTAAATAAACTCTACAGTAAATAACTACAACCTAATTATTTTACTTTTTGGTTAAATATAAAAGACGGAGTCTCTAAATAATTACAGAACTGAGCATGATTTTTTTGCAGTGCTGTTAATTGCATTTACTTAAAATCATGGCTAAATTCTCAATGATGATAGTGTGTAATTGCGGCATTCACCAACAGGAGAAAGCTGTTCTAGCCAGCCAAGCCTTGACCTCTTCACCTCAGCACTTTCACATCATGCAGTAATCGTCACTTTATAACAACCTGAATAGCTATTTATTAAGGCTTGCGGAAGCTTTTTATGCACAGTAAGCTCTGCATTGTTATTCTGCCACCACACAGCCATTGAAAACTTATCAAGGACAGGTCCTGCTCTTTTCATCTGACTTGTCTCGTATGTTCTGTACAGTACAGAGGACCTCAGCATTCAGAACAGATTATGGGGGTGTTTGAAACGATGCAGCAATGCTTTCAATCTTGTTATCATGCTTCTCATGCTTTTATCTGCAGGTGAAAGTCAGTATCTGTGGCGACAGAGTCTGCCAGTTGTTTTGGAGGTGGCGCAAATGACGAGAATGATGTTTTCTCTCCTCTGGCCCAAGTGAAAAAAAATCATCTCACCCATCCAGTAAAGTGTGCAGCCTCTGCTTGGCTCAGTGATGAATGGAGGAGACTCTATCTGTCGCTCGCAGGCTGTGAGGCGGCATGTGTGTTTTGTGAGTTTGCGAGGGGGTGTGTATAAAGTGGAGTGCCATGGTTTATCTGCGTGTGTGTGTTTTGGAGTGTGTGTGCCCTGTGGGCTCC
This sequence comes from Danio aesculapii, assembly GCF_903798145.1. NCBI lineage: Eukaryota > Metazoa > Chordata > Actinopteri > Cypriniformes > Danionidae > Danio > Danio aesculapii. Next base: position 26,216,465 of record NC_079437.1, read on the forward strand.
TTCTCCCTCTTATACTGCGTAATTATTAATGGTTCTTGGACAGTGCCAGCTTCCCTCTCCTCTCTGGCTCGCAATATGGGCGGACCCGGGGCTCTTAAACTAGAGTGGCTGCTACTTGGGCTGTCTGGCAGGTAGAGAGGGTCAATGGGATGACTGTGTGTGTGTGTGTTGCTCTGCAGGATTTAAAGGAGGCTGCTTAATGGCTCCATCAGGGCGACGTAAAGCTCTCTCTTGTCTCATAAAGTGATCGTGCCGGTGTATTGGGCTGTAACACTTCACTGACTGACCCCACTGAGGTACTGAGAGACTCATGTTCTCAGCCCTGAGGGACTTCTTCGTCCTCCTCTGCTCTGTCAACCGGCTGTCTCTTCAGCATCTGTCAGCTGATTTGATTACACACCCACATGTTATTCATTAAAGGTATAGTTCACAGAAAAATTAAAACACTCTTATGTTGCTTCGAACCTGTATTCGTTTCTGAATTCATGAAAGGAAATGGAGCCGTCAAGGTTAAACAATGCCTAAAAAAGTACCTTAGTAGCATCATTAATGTAGTATATGTTAATTATGTGCTATAATATACTCTATCATTGCAACGTTTTTGATCAGTAGAATTATTATAATGTTTTTATTTAAATGAACACTTAATCAGAAATTAAGCATGTAGGAAAAGTTAACATTGTTTTCCACAACATGAATGAACACTACAGCCTTTTTTTAACATTGAACATGTTCAGCTTTTAAATCATTAATGTTGTTTCTTGAACAAAAAATCCGCATAAAATTATTTCTGAAGAACCATGTGACACAAAAATGTTTTGATAGTGATGGCTGCTGAAAACTAAACTTTGACAGTACAATAGATACAATTTTTAAATATAATAAAATAAAAAACAATCCTGTCCTGAATCAGCCCAAACATTTTATTGAAATCAAGTTTTTGTGTACAGCTATAATTTAGTACAGTGTATGTTGTACTAAATTACTGTCTCAAATTTCTGAAGGATAATTATGTATCAAATCTCCCAACTCTTCCAGAGCAAGCACATAACAGCAATACTAATAACAGTCCATTTAAGATTGTCCACATTGGGCAAAGCTACAACCAGGTTTTTACAACTAGGCAAGGACACAACTGCAAAACTAGTAACAATCCATTTAAGATTAACCACATTGTGCAAAGTTACAACTAGGTGTTTACATCTAGGCAAGAACACAACAGCAAAACTAGTAACAATCCATTTAAGAGTAACCTCATTGGGCAAAGCAAAACTAGGTTTTATTAGAACACTTTCAAGACTAAACCGTTAAAGGTCCCATGAAGTGCTTTGAACTTGTGAGGTGGTCCATGTCAGATACTATAGAGTAGTCCCCAACCCCTGGAACGGTACCGGTCCGTGGAGCAATTGGTAATATGTCACACAATAAATCATTAATTATTTCAGTTTTATTTATTATCTTAGTCTGAATGATCTTTTATTTTGAAAAATGTTTTATTTTGAAAAATTACAATATTTTCTTGGTTACATCCAGGTGTCTTTAGTGCCAAAATTTAACGCACAAGCTAGCAAAATTAGTACGAAACAGACAGCTTTTGAAAGTTTCTTTGTGAAGGGACCCACAAACTGATAAGGAAAAGATCCACAACCCATTTGTCAACAAATCAGGTGAATCCAGCATGTCTGTGAACAAAGAAGAACTGCTGGAGATTGCAAAAGACGGCGGCCTTGTTTACAAATCGCATCTTTTCCATGTGCAAGTTCACTATTTCCAATGGAGGTGCTCGCGTTTTCTTGTCACACCCAGAATGTTTCGAGTGCACCATGAGTCACGTGACAAGAACTGACCGATCACCATAATACTTTATATGAAATATACACATTTTGGTAGACTAATTATCTCAGACTCTCAGACATACACAGAACACCCAAACACTAATTCTTTTTGATTTTTTTCCATAATTAAAACTTGTATCAGAGCTGGTGCAACGTTTTATCAGCTTGTCATCCTCTGAGAAAATGGTTGATGGTCGCCTAGCAATCTACAGATACCACATTACGCCCAAAACACACAGGGCGCAGAAAAATTGTAAAGTGTTGACTGGTCGGCGGTGAAAAAAAAAGGTTTGGGACCACTTCTATAGAGCATTTGATTGGTCATAAGATTTGATGAGAAACTGGCGTATGAGATTCTATCAAAAGCAATGCAAATTGTCTAACTGTATTGGAGCACACTAAATTATAAAAATCCTTAAGACTAACATACTGACAATAACGTCTAAACTTTTTAAATTTCACAGGACCTTTAACATGTCAGGCTATTGAATTAAAAGTCCATAGAACCATTTTTAACTGAATAAATCTGGTGAGAGTGGGTTAGCAGGAATAATTCTGAACAGTGCCATGTTTTTCCAAAACCAATTTTTTTTGTAAAGATAAAACAGGTTTAGAACAAGACGATGCTGTATAAATGATGACACAGCTTTCATTTTTGGATGAGCTGTTCCATTTTAAGTGGCAAAAATGTCTTGCACACACACATCACAACTCCCTCACACATTTCCATCCATTGAAATGTCAGCACGCATGCCACCCTCTTTCTCTGGAAGACATCGAAGCCATACATACACTTGCATCACCCGAGTCTGCCTGCAGGCTTTTCAGAAGTGGCTGTCTGTCTGATGTCCTCTGCGGGTTCGGGATAGTCAGAGGCCTGTGCTTTTCCTAAATCATTAGTCACTGCAGTAAAGCACGCTAAGCCGCACAGCTCTGTACCTCCTCCTAGGTTCCCTCACTAAAAGCCAGTGATGATTGCTTTAAACTGGGAGCTTTGCCAGGGAAACCATGAGAATTACAAAATCAATGATACGCCAGAAGAGTCATTCAAGGGTGCCAGGCTGATTTTGCAGGCAGCCCTCCTGCTTCATTGAGATGGTGGCGTAGTCAAGATAAAGGCTGTGGTTCGTATGGGGAGCAGATGAGAGAAATGAGGGGAGGGATTGTGGGAATTGAAGGATGGGTATGAATGACTGGAGAGCACAGACGAGAAGCGGATGGTGGACTCCTGCCCGGCATTTCATAGACTATTGTTGAAGCATCCAGCCAACGCTGCTAAATGAGCCATTCAGAAGACCTCTGCAATATTGTTTTCGGTCTTTTCCCCCACTTTGTCTTTTTGCTGTTTAGAGGTTTGGTAGCGATTTGGTCCATGCCCGGGAGAGTCATTACTCCATCTCTTCCCTGGTATCGATTCTCTTTGTATTGTACCATATAGCCCCAGTTTGATGGGAGGGTGGCTGTTTGTCGCTAAAGGATTTGTTCTTATCTTCAAGGTTGTCTGGCCTCATGGTATGGCCAACCTTGTGAAAACAGCATGTCCATTACTCCTACTCTGACATCTCTGACAGATCCTGTTAGTCTGGGCTTCAGTCTAAAGAGCAGAGACTGCCAGCCCACCCAGATACCACTTGCATTAGACCTTCTAATCCCACCAGGTACTGTATTTATAACTCACCTACACAGGCTTTTAGGACTGGGGTATCTATATAGATTTCTTGATTCAATTTGATTCTGAGTGAAAACCTCTTGATTTCTTTCTGATTACATTGCCTTCTGTCTTATTTTGTCAAGCTCTACATCACTTTCGTGGGTGCCCTCGGTAGGACGTGTTATTGAATGAATGAACCCATGTAACTCGCGAAAACAAACAAATGAAAAGAAAATGGATAACAACTATTTTCTATTTCTGATTTCTATCAGCATCTATGAATTTTGTTTGAGCAAAGTCATCTAAACTGGGCACAATGTTTATTTTACTTTAAAGAATAATCTCACAGGAGACATTTGTTTGTGAATCACACAATTCTGATCAGAGTATGCAGGGTTTTCCCTGCAAAGAAAATTACTAGGTGGCCATCTCCATCAAAGTTTGTACTACCTTCCAAAACCAGGCAGGCAGTCACGACAGAAACCAAGTGATGTTCAGGCACTGGTCATGTATTTAATCACATTTAATTTGAGCCCTTTTAAATAAGGTAAGTGACTTGATGAGATAAGAATAATGCAAAATGTTTTTCAAGAGTTTACACTTAGACATAGCTTGATATAATTGGCAGATTTGACATGCTGTCCTGGGAGAGAACCCTGAGCTCAGAGATATTTGAGCCCATGGCTCCTGCCTGGACAGGGGGTTCAAGATCAGGTAAGTCTCAAGAGCTCCCCTTGTTAAAGGGCCACGAAACCCCCTTGTTTCAGCAGGGTGTTTTCACACCTCTAGTTTGGAAAAAGTGAGGAAAGTGGGCGTGTCCATCTCTGTTTAGGGGGGAGTGTCGGAGGAGGGAAAGAGGAAAGGTGCATAAAAATTTGCATAAAAATGGGAGTTTCGATTTGGGCACACGCTGATTTTCACAGAGGCAATACAAACACACAGACGCAGGGCAGACAGACAGTGACTGTGTTTACATGGACATCAGTAATCGAATTATTTGACAAATGATTAAATGGTGGACTTTAACTGCAGTTTGGCACTTTCATTCTCATTGACAAATGAGATATTTGATTTAAGGAATTGCTGGAAGCGTGTATTTTTAATGCAATGTTTGATACCACACGGCGAATGAGAGAAAAAAAAACCTCCGCATTTCTCGACATGCACTCGGTAGCATCAGAAACCCGTGTGTGTTATTCCTGTCACAAAATGCGGCGAAAATCCTACATGACGGTAATAGTTTGATTGCGGTGTTTACATGTTTACACTGTAACACTGTTACACTGGAGAGCAGCAATTACTGCGGATCTTTTAGTCTATAATATTGTAGTGATATTAACGTACTGTAAATTTTAGTAACTTAGAAATCATTTTACTAAGGTCTGTCTTTAAACACTGAAAGAGTACTGCTGATGATACGAACTAACTTTGCGATCTGAATAAACAAACAATGACAATGATCGCTTACTTACCAAATCTGTAGAGACAGGACTATCAACACCAACTGGAGCCGCGTCTTTATTAAAAGGAGATTTCACCATTTCCACATGAGAAAAGCTCTCGGGTAAAAAATATTCCTTAGACACGGATTTTTGTCGCGCGTTGCCTGCACTGTAATCCACACGTGAGTCCAGCTGCGTTCTCATAGCGGTAAAATGAAAACAAAACCTTCGATGCGGCACATTATAAAAGCAATACTGACGACCCGTGTCTCCAAAACAATTCTTCTTCTCCCATTTGTTTTGGCAACAGAACATGGCGTCTCTTTGCCGTCTGAACACTGTACAGGTACAAACAGTCTTCGAAGCTATCATGCATATTAATGAAGTTGCACCTCATACACAATAGAACGCGCTGATTGCAAGTCTTTCTCATGAATGAATGCAGCACACTCAGAAGCGTCACAAAGTACTCCCAGGTACAAACAGCCAGTCTACACGCTGGAATACACACAGGGATCTAATCGGCGTGACGCAGCTTCAAAAATTTGTTTCAAACTGGAAGAACAAGTTTGCTCGAAACAACACAAAAACAACCAAATTTCACTTTTTTTGTGTTATATATGTGTCCTAATAGTGTTTTCAGCAGCATGGGACACGTGTAGGACTGTCAACAGCTCAAAAAATGTGTTTTGGTGTTTCGTGACCCTTTAAAGGAAGAAAAGGGGGAGATGGGGTGGATGCAGGCGTTTCTTCAAAATGAAGATAAGGAAGGTAGAATGAATGAGCTTATTAATTGGAGACTAGAATTTATCTGATTGATCTAGCAATGATATCTGATCGGACTTGCAATGATTATTGATGCGAGACCAGCTGCGATCAATCGTATCACGTGCTTCTCTTGAAATTAGTTTACAAAACTTCATTTTTTTCAAGTAGCAAGATTTTATGATAAGGATACCACCTCCACCTAAGCACAGGAAAGACAGTGGTATGTATTTTTGATTCACTAAAAATAACTGGCTTCTAAGAGTAATTTGTTTTGTGATTAAGGCTTTTAACTTGTTTAAAAAAACAGCATATTGATTTGGATCCACAGGTCACACATGATGTTTTAGATTCATTAAGAAGAACTGGCTCATAAAGTCCCTCATAAAGTTTAAATGGAGACTTCATATTGACTAAAATCAGGCTAAATTATTTGTGGATAATTTAGGTAAAATTTGTAGCTTAATTCAGGAGTTTGACAGAGCTTTCCAAAGAAAAAATTCTTTCAGCTACCAACAACCATTGGTCTGCGATGATTGTGTTGGTAGATGTGGCTCTGAAGTTCTGCCTTAATTTTTTTTTTGTTCAGGCCACAGAGGTCAGACATCCATGAGTAAACAGCAAAGAGATTATTTATAGTAGAAATTGAAACATATTTCTAAATCTGTCACACAATCATGACTTTAGCGGTAGATACAACTGATATGCGATCATTAATCCGCGTTAATGTTGGACTTTTACCCATATTTATAAATAGTAAAGTGTAAAGTGTTTTATGTGAAGTTTGCCATTAACGTTAAGCATTTTTAATAATGAAGTATCCCAAAATGTGTATGAAAACCAGTGGATGGAGGCAGTCTGCCACCCTCTGCCAAACAGCGCAACGCTTGGGGTGGTCGACCCCTTCATCACTGTTGTGGCCAATACCTGCTACCATCACAGCCACAATAAAGTGCTAAATAAAAATGACTCAAACAACTGAATTTTGCTGAACTGAGAAATTTAGAAATCTTGTAGTCAATACCGATACTGCCTAATGTACATGACTGGCATTGACATAGAAAAGAAAATTTGGATGTTTGGATGTTCAAAAGAATAAATAAATAAAGATCAGCCTTGGGATTTAGAGATTCCAAATCAATCGAACTGGTAAGACTTTAATTTTTATTCAGCCCATTAGGCTCCAACAATTAGATGAAAGACTTTCTTGAAAAGAAATGTAAGCATTACTCTTATCAGACTTTCTACTTTGAGAGAAACTGTGAACTATTAGAGTGATAAATTACACACAGATTACCCCCGTAGCCTTCAGGTCACCTTTAACCAGTCTAGAAACATCATTAAATGCACTATTGATAGCGTTGATGGTAATAAATAGATGGCCGTTCATATATTTCCAGCTTCCAAGTCTTGTGACGGCACCATTGATTAAAACACAGCTATGCCTCAGATAAGGTGCACAAGGTTAGTTGTTCAGAATGCTGATGGCATTCTTTTGCGCAGGATCCCTTTTATAATTAATCTCCATGTCTTCCAGCAAACCTCTGATGATGGGTAGGAAGCATCTGTGTACCGTAGGGACTGCTTTGCACACGTTTTTTGGGGGGGCCAGTGTAAATGGTGTTTAAAGGACGTCACTGTCACTGTAAAACACTGCCAGGGGACTCAGGTAATGGGCTCTGGGAGTATAAATCATAGCTTCCCTCATATTGACTTTTAACATTACACTCACATCCACGGCACAAGAGCGGCTAAATCGCTCTCATATATGCGAGGCTGTAAATAAATAAACAAGATCCCCCGTATTCCTCTGAAGCCGCTGGAACGTCTCCAGACAAGCAAATGCAGGAGTTGGAGACTGACATGCTTCAGTGCTGCACTTTGCCTGATTAATACAGTGATTTCCCACTCCCCTTTCTGCATCATAAACTGTCCGGTGCACTTTAATCTTAAGATGAACTGGGTCACATATTCCTCTCCTTTGAAACTAATTATAAGCCTTGCACTTTTAAATTATAAAAATGATCTTATTCTGTCCCGTGGTCATATCCAGGATGACAAGATTAAGAGGAGGAGAAAAAGAAGGTTGTGCTGGAGGAAGATTTATATCTCTAGACGCATAGACACGGTCCTTTAGGACGGGCTGTTTGTATGAATTCTTGCTGTACCCGTAACCCTTTTCTCGCTGCTTATGGCTGACTTTAGCTGACTGGCTCTCTCTCTCTCTCTCTGGACACAGTGAGGGAATAAAAGTGTATGAATTTATGAAGGAGGAAAAGAAGCTGATGTGGCAGTGGGATCCATAATCTCTTTCTGTTTTGTGCTTGTGACCGGGAGAGGGAGAAATGTGCAGTCGTGGCCTTGACTAATAATGAGGGGAAATGTAGCTTATATGTTCATTCAGAGCTGTTTTTAGCTACGGGTGTGTAGGGCTGCAGCGGGATTAAACTACCACAGTGCGTCCTGCCGTTGGTGTATCGGTGTTAAAAAGCTTTAGAAGCTTTTGTTCATTTTATGGCTCCTCCTGCTGAAAGGACTGAAGGGAGGCACTGGGGTATTTGATGTATTGTTCAAAACAAAAACAAACAAATAAACAAATCCAGTCATTTTGGTGCAATTTGGAATTTGGATTGGTTTTATTGCACGTTATGCTCAAAACACACACATAACTTATTAAGACAATAAGCACAACCCTGTTAGACCATCTGCTGCAGCGCAAAACATATTTTTCATCCATAAAATAGCAAAAGCGGATTCAGACATGCCCTTAATGCTTTTGCGCCATCCACTTTAGACTTTGCGTCTAGATCGTTAAAATAGAGCCCTAGAAGTCTATTCTTCTAAATGAATCAAAGTTTATCACATATTGCATAAAAATATTTTAGCTGGTGTCTGTATTAATTCCATGTGTGTATGCAAAAAATTATATTATTTAGAAACTAATATTAATATTGCATTGATGTTGCTGTTGTTGCTGTCAGATGAAATATTGTATCATGACTGAGCACATGTGGTTTTGGCACATGTGGTTTTAATAGCTTGAAACAAAGATTTGTCAACAATTATAGCAATTATTATAATGTACTATTATTATTATTATTATTATTATTATTATTATTATTATTATTATTATTATTTATCTCATTATCTGAGTGTTTATTTATTAGCTAGCAGCAAAAGTTTGTCAGTAATTAAAATGAGCATTTATTACATTTTTCATTATTATTATTTCTATTATTATTTCTGGTAACACAGTGGCTGAGTGGTTAGCACTGTCGCCTCACAGCAAGAAGGTCGTTGATTCGAGTCCCGGCTGGGCCAGTTGGCATTTCTGCAGTGTGGAGTTTGCATGTTCTACCTGTGTTGACATGGGTTTCCTCTGGTTTTTTCCCCCACAGTCCAAAGACATGCGCTATATGGGTGAATTGAATAAACTAAATTGACTGTAGTGTATTTGTGTTAATGAGTGTGTATGGATGTTTCCCAGTACTAGGTTGCAGCTAGAAGGGCATCTGCTGAGTAAAACATATGCTGGATAAGTTGGCAGTTCATTCCGCTGTGGCAACCCCTGATGAATAAAGGGACTAAGCTGAAGGAAAATGAATGAATGAATGAATTATTATTATTATTAGTAGTAGTAGTATTATTAGTATTAATATTATTATTATTATAATTTAAATAGCATGCCATACATAAATATTTTTCTTTCTTTATAAAATATAGAAATATATAAAAGTGTTTTTGTTTCATATCCGAGTTCATGTGGAATATCTAAGTGCATTGTGTGTGATAAAGCAGTATATTATACCCATTTGTAGTCTGTTTTGTTCCAACAATTAAAAATCAGCGTATCATTTCTCTTACTGTAGCACATTGTGAAGTTACAATTGTATATCTGTTTTCCAGATAGTCTTTGTGGAGAGAAATTTCATAGTCCCCAAGCGCACATTGGCACTGTCTAAGTGACTTGTTCCTCTCGTATCTTACCAGCCCATACAAGGTGCTGGACAAGCAGACTCACTGCCAGCCAGCCTTTCTTCTCCTGTATCCAGTAATAACCATGCGCTCAGATTTGACTTCTCATTACAGTCTTTCAGCACAATCAGATGCAGACATCACCAACAGGGCTGCCCAGGGTGCAATCAAGATCATATGTAATCTTCACAAAATCCCATTTTATTATTGCTGATCCATCGTGCTGAACGCTAAATTCTGATATCAGCCAGAGGGTAGAGATGCTAGAGATCTTAGTGCTCCTATTTGTACTCAGCTGAAAACATCACTGATATTTATGATTAATTTACCAGCAATTTGCCATACAAACCTCTCCATCCTACTTGCGAAAACCATCAATTTTTAAATATATAATTTGGGCTCTCTGATAGATCTATAATTTAGCAGTTCCTCTAAAAAGGTGGCGTATTTTTGCAATTATCTCCAAGGCCTTAGGTGGGAAGTCGAGAAATGAATATTGCATTACTCACACTTTTTAATAAAGTTAATTATTTTAATAATGAAGATTTGTAGCCCTCGTTTAATGGAAAAAGACAGTTAGGACGTTGATATAAACACTTTTTTGCTTTAATGGATTGAGGTGAATTTATTTTTAATAATATGCTGCACACTATTTTGTGCATTATGAAAGTGGATGAGAGCTGAAGATTTTAATGGTGACAAAAAGCACCATAACAGTTGCATTAAAGTGGACTAAATGCCTCATGTGCTTTATATAAATTTTTCTAAATCCGCATGATAGATTTGACAGAAGAAATGAACAAAAACATGAGGTTAAAATTTTTTTGTCATTTACATTTATTTATCTTTATCACATTTTACTTATGAGTCACAATGTAAAACTAATACAAATCTTAAAAGTAAAGCTCTGTTTTCCTCAGAAAATTAACCTGTTAGTTGGTTAACAGTAAGTTTCCTTGCAATAAACAGGACAGCTTTGGCCATAAATATAGTTTTTTTCCCCCATATCATAACATATTGATATTGGTAATGGAGATAGAAATAATTACACTTTTGTCAGAGAATGAATTTACTTGTTTGTTCACAGTCAAACGCCACAGATTAAGCTGTAAAATTAGTTCATTTAGGGCCATTATGAAAATCGCATTTAATTTTTCTTAAATTCTCCATGTTCCTTCATATATATATATATATATATATATATATATATATATATATATATTGCTCAGCATAATTAAGTACACCCCATTTTGAAAATGAATATTTCTTTTAGTCATCAAACATATTTAGAAATTAAAAGATAATACAAATAAATTCAAGAAAAATATTGCAAAACAATTACAACCTATAAAATTTCAACTAAATTTTTCACTTTTTTTTGCTTCTCTTGTTTTTTTCTCTTTTTTAAATTTCTATTTAATATTTTAACATATAAATATAGGTGTACTAGTTTTTGGACCGTTATCGTAATTATTTTGTTAGATTTGTTAGGTAGCTCTAGATTTGGCTTCAGTACTGATTTACCTAATGTATATGCACAAATATAATATTGTATAGCTTCCTGTTAAAATATGAACTTAAAGATAGATTTGTTAGGCATGTACTTGTATATGCTAAGCACTGTATGTTTAAGATTGTTTTGTGGTTTAATAAACATTTATCATCATATGTGTCTAATTAAATTAATTAAACAAATTAATTAAACAAATTAAATTAATAAAAAATGTAAATAAACTGAATAAATAAAATATTAGGCTTGTTATCAGTTGCAGTAAATGAATAAATTAAAAATGCAAGTAACTAAATAAAGTTTTTATTTTTGATCAAGATGCTGCCCAGAAGAACTGTATTAATTTATATGAGTCAAAACATGTTGATTGTATATGGGAAACAAGTTATTTTATTATTATTATGTTAAGAATTACATTTTAGTATTCAGTAGTAATGTAATTATGTGGTAAATCCTTCAAGGTAAACTAGTTTGTCATAAGACCTTTTCCGATTCAGTTATGTAGTGTATTTGATGAAAAAATTGTGAAATAACTATCTGATCTGGAGGCGAATTTCATGTGTCCTCATACTGAATAGATTGGCCTTTGAGTTTAAGTAGTTTTTGGTCTTTCACACAAAACATGCGTGTATAAGCCTGTTAAATGTTGTTGTAAAATAAATATTAAGATTTCATGTGTCACCGTGATATTATTTTGTGTTTTGTGTCAATTTATTAGTATTTATCTTAGCCAGTGCTGGGCTAATAACTCATTACATGCAAATCTAATTTAGGTAGGCAGATTTGAGATATTATGTGATTGTAATTAGATCATATTATATTTTAAAATGCTCATTATAAGATTATAGTTTTTTATGGATTATGAGATTACATATTATTAGCACAGTGGCCATAAATTAATTAACTGATTTTCACTAATTCTTTTTGTCTGCTTTTTGTGTTCTTGAAGTCCTCCTGAAATTTAAAGTGCGTGTTATAGACAAGTTCGTGTTGAGGACAAGTAACAGAAAGCAATCCAAAAGGATGCATTATCTTTAATGATTCCCTGCAATCTAGATTACATTACTAACTGCAGTTTTCATTGTGTTGTTCGTAAAGATTAAAAGCATACAGTCTGTGACCTTAGCTTAATGAACCATGTGATGAACTTTGTTTTGTCCTGTAGTTTTTTCTTTACCACCTGTTGTTTTCAGGAGGTCAGTATATTCAGTATATTCTAAAAAGACATTTTTGTAGTACTTCAATTGTTTGGTATTAACATTATCAGTTACATCTGTTTAATTGTAGATTTAGCACACTTGAAGGGAATGAATTCACAACACCAGCCTCCTTTATGGCTGTTTTTGAAAAACATGATCAGATGTCATGCAGTCAATGAAATTTAAGTACTATACAAATCAATAATTATGTGTTGTAAAGCGGTATCTAATCTTCTAACACTGTAAACCCTGCTGTTGTCATTACTAAAAATAGTAAGTTAACATAACTTGACAATACCTAAAATGCCAAGTTTTGGCATCAAAATTTAAACAGGTGTGTTTAACCAAGTCATTAGTCAGCAAAAAGCAAGTTCTCTGAACTGAACATTTTAATTTCTTTAATCGATTCACCATGTCACTCATGTTTAAAATGACTGGTTGTGCTTGAAATTCTGCCTTGACAACCACACTGATCGGTCGATGTTATATGCCACAAGGTGGTCATTTTGCTTGTGATGCTGAATTTTGCTGAAGCGCAGCTGGACAGAGGCACAACCTGAACCCATCTGACAAAAGAGAGAAGTTAAATGAGTAAGCAGATATTTAAATGCTTATATACATTTTTCTTAATTGATATACACACAAGGGCGACATTGTGCCATAGTGGGTAGCGCTGTCACCTCACAGCAGGAAGGTTACTGGTTCAAGTCCCAGCTGGGTCAGTTGGTATTTCTGTGTGGAGTTTGCATGTTCTCCCTGTTTCCCCCATAAGTCCCCCATAATTGGGTAAGCTAAATTGTTCATAGTGTTTATGTGTATGTCCTGGTATTCCAGGTTGGGGGTGTAGCATTGACCTAATGACCCACCTCGTAAAAATTAGATGTTACGAAACACCAACAAGGTGTGGCTAAATAATACTTTGAGATAAACAGCCCTGGGAGTAAGTATTTGAGTAAAGAATATAAAAGCTGAAAAATTTGGGAAGTTTAGTCTATTAAACATTTTAAGTTATCTGTACTTAAACATTTAAGTTAATTCAATAGAGACCACATTTGGTCAACTCAATGAATTGAGTTGTCGATTTCCCAGAACTCAAACGAACTGAGGGAATCACTTTCCTCTAATCATTTGAGTAGCCTCAACCTATTGGGTTTACAGTGTAAGGTAATTTACAACATATTCCTGACAGCAGATCTTCTGCCAAAATGACAGCAACCTATTTGTGTAAGTTTGTATGTTATCACATCATTGTTATCACATCATATGTTATCACATAATGTAATTTGCCATCGTGAAGCGGGAACTCGTATGATAATGAGGTCAGAATGGAAAGACTATGTTCATTTCAAACAGATTACAATTCCAGAAAACATTTGCTTTTCAGTTGGCTAATCAAAAATGAGACATTTCAAGCTTAGATATTTCTCACGCCTTTGAGGCAAGTGTTTGCAAAAATTCAGCTCTTTTTTTCTCATGCCATATTTGCTGATCCCAGTGGGTTTATAACCATCAAACTGCACAAACTGTCATGAAACTGTCAGTCTATAGCGCTCAACGATTGGCTTCTTTACTAGAAGGTTTTGCTTTTTCCCCATTCAAAACTATACAAGTGACACATCTTGTGTATTCTATAGTCTTTGAATATATCCATATACTGAGGCCTATAAATCAGTGTTATTAGCAAACAATTAGCACTGTAATAGACAACACAAGCTTTAAGGCCATTATTGAGAACAGAATCGCACATTCTTGAAGGTGAGAGTGTGAAACCTCACTAAACCCCTGTGGCTGCATGTACGTCACCCCTGACTAACTTAAAATGGAGCAAGAAGAAGAGCAAGTTTTGCTCTCTGCACCAAAAATACTCCCATCTAGTTTTATAATCTCACCAAAACCCTTGTGGATCTCCTGATCTGCTACTGTAAGAGCAAACTCAGTCTCCAACTCTCTTTTAGGGGACTATGGAGGACATCAACGGGCAGTTTGTCATTTTAAAGAGAATCAATGCAAGATCAGGGGGTAATTTATTCATCAGCGAGGTGCTCGGTGGGAGAAATGGTCTATTGGCAGATTTTGGATTTAGGTTTGCTGGCAGACAGCGTTCGGACAAATACACTTTAATATAGATAATGCTAAATCAACAACCTCATAATATCTTATTAAGCCTTGCAGTTGCTGGTATACACGTAGGTCAAAGTGAATCCTATTATGGGGCTAATTGAATGTTAGGATGAGAGAATGTAGCTGTTTGATGAGGTAAACTGCCAAGTTTTTGCTTGTGTGTGCGTGTTTGTGATGTTCAGCAGGAATGCTGTTGTGTAGCTGTTAATGAATGGAGAGAGATACACAGCTTAGTCAGTGCAAACAGCAGGGGTGTAAAATGCTGGCTAGACATGAAGTATGCTGGGACAGAGGGTGTGGTCAGCTAAAAAAGAAAAAGAGGGAAAAACTCTAGACATCAATATCTTTTTGAGCAAGTTTTTATTTTAAGATTTACTGTTTTACCTTAGTTTAGTTAAGGTTTTATACATTTGGTTGTCTTTATAATTTAAATTGTTTTTTTTTTAGTTCATTTAAAGTAAATAAAAAAGCTAGCTGAAATTGAATAATTGTATACAGTAACTACACTACCTGACAAAAGTCTTGTCACCTATCCAAGTTTTAGGAACAATAAATAATAACTTAACTTCTAGTTGATCATTTGGTTTTAGAAGTGGCTTATATGAAAGGCCTCTAGATTATGCTTATTTAAGCAAATTAAATATGATCATGCCTTGATTTTTAATTATTTAATTAGGAAAGTAAGACCTGACTTTGCTTAGACAAAAGTCTTGTCACTTAACAGAAATAATGTAGAATATATAATATAAAGCCATGTTGTAGTGGAAAAAGAATTAATATTGTGTATGACTCCCAAGAGCTTAGAGGACTGGATCCATACATCTCTGCAATGACTCAAATAACTTATTGATAAAGTCATGTGGAATGACAAAGAAAGCGTTCTTGCAGGACTCCCAGAGTTCATCACAATCTTTGGATTCATCTTCTGTTCATCTTACCCCAGAAATGCTCAATAATGTTCATTCTGGTGACTAGCCTGGCCAATCCTGGAGCACTTTGACCTTCTTTACTTTCAGGAACTTTGATGTGGAGGTTGAAGTATGAGAATGAGCGCTATCCTGCTGAAGAATTTGCCCTTTCCTGTAGTTTGTAATGTAATGTGCAGTACAAATGTCTTGATACCTCAGGCTGTTGCCATCCACTCTGCAGATCTCTCACACTCCCCCATACTAAATTTAACCCCAAACCATGATTTTTCCTTCACCAAATTTAACTGATTTCTGTGAGTATCTTGGGTCCATGCAGGTTCCATTAGGTCTTCTGCAGTATTTGTAATAATTTGGATGCAGCTCAAAAGATAATTCATCAGAAAATTTTCCCTCTGCCACTTTTCCACATGATCAACTAGAAGTCAAGTTACTATTTGTTGCTCTCACAACTGGGATCACGACAAGACTTTTGTCAGGTAGTGTACAGACAATATATCTTTGTTTGTTTTTAGTGAAGATTATTCTATTTTAAGTAAACAAAAATATTTGTATATTGTATTTTTTATTTTCCCCAGCAGTGGTTCTGGCAGTATTTCTGCAGTTTCCCTAAGGTTTTAGAAAACTCTTTGGTAAAGAGTTCTAAACCAAACTAATCACAAATGACATTTTTTTTGCCATACACAGTGAATAATATAAAACTGTTGATTTTATAGTAATTGATTATGAATCACCAACACTATGTTCATCGATGTATATTTGATACAAATACAAATTTGAGAGTTTGGCGAGATTTTATGTAATTTGTAGTGTAAATGTATAACCACAAGGGGGCAACACTGTGGCTCAGTGGTTAGCACTGTCACCTCACAGCAAGAAGGTCACTGGTTCGAGTCCTGGCTGGGTGAGTTGGCACTTCTGTGTGGAGTTTGCTTGTTCCCCCCATGTTCTCGTGGGTCTTCTCTGGGTGCTCCAACTTCCCCCACAGTCCAAAGACATGCGCTATAGGTGAATTGAATAAAATAAATTGGCCATAGTGTATTTGTGTGAATGAGTGTGTATAGATGTTAAAGGGATTAAGCCGAAGGAAAATGAATGATTGAATGTATAACCACAAGCTTTTCATCATTAAAAACCAACCCTTTTTTTTTTTTTTTTTAATTAATGGAATTTTACCTTCCAGAACCCTACTGTTGATTGGATGCAGGCAATAATAGTGCCAAGTAGTTAAAAGAGGTTATCCAAAAAGGACAAACCAAAATTGCATACTTTTTTACTGTATGTAACACAAAACAAGATATTTTGAAAATGAGAGATGTTTTGTCATCTCTTGTATAAAAACAAAACCTTCTTAAAATATTCTGTTTCTGCAATTTTTTTAGCACATTCCAAACATGTTCTGTCAGATTGAGATCTGCTCACCATTTTAGTGAAGTGAATGTCATGTTCAAGAAACCAGTTTCTGATAATGATTTGTTATATGGCATGTTAGGTAGCCATCAGAAGATTCAAATTAATGGGATAAACATGGTCAGCAGCAATACTCGGGTAAGCTGTGGCATTTAAGCAGGGATCAGTTGGTATATAGTAGACACATTTCACAGAAATCATGATATAATATACATGCAGGTCTGTATGTGAGCAGTGCAGTTTTTCATTTTTTTTCTATCTCTCATATCTCATTCACTGGTTGACCAGACTGGGTCTCTAATGAGTGGCAACTTATATGATGAATTCTAACTTATATGAATTTTAAATATGATGGGCAGGAATTTAGAGCTGGTCATAATTTGGCTTTGTCAATAAGTCAGTTCTTTGTAGACAGGGGTGATGCTCAGATCCCATTAGTGTATTACATCTTCAGTAAATTACCAGCATTCTCCCCATTTTAGTTGTACATTAGAGGATGTGCAGAACAAAAAAAAGGTTGAAGAAAGCGGGAGGTAGTACTTGTTGACAGCGCCATACTGTCAAACAGTTGATTAACGCTGCGCTCTGCAAAGTTTATCTCTGCAAGCAAAGGAAAATTCAGACACTGTTAGAACAGGAACTTCTAGAGATTCACCATACCCCTGTGGAGAGTTTTAACACGTTCCAGAACATGGACCTCATTCACACGGTACAACAAAGCCTTCTTTTCCAGTGCTTTGATGCTTCTTGCTGGCTCTCTGCACCAGCAGGGCTTTTGTTCAGCGGGAGGCAAACTGTTATTTATGCATGCAACACAATTCAGCTGTAAAAGGAACATTGGACTGTACCGTTGTTCTTAGAGCTTAATCAATCACAGCTTGGGAGAATAGGCTCGGGGTCCCAGGTCTAGTTATGGCCAGGTGACTGATAAGTAGTATTGATCATTCTTTTTTTCCCCATTTTACCCCCATTGAGACTGATGGAGCCCTGTGTTTCCTATAGGGAGCTGTTTTCAGGACCACGGACAGCTCCTGGTCACCCGCTGCCACTGAATCCACTGCCAATGGGGTTTTATTATTTATGGACATGTGCATGTTTGCCCTTGAAATCGATGCTGTTATTGATTTATTTAGCCACTTTGTATCTAAGGGCATTTCAGAAAAACATACATCAAACCTTATATAGAAAGTACACTGTAAAAAATGCTCACGTTCCACACAAATCCTTTATGTTGTCCCAGCACAAATTAAGTTAGCTTAATTGATTTTACAATTTCAAGTGGATTGAACATAAAAACAGTTAAGTTGTCCACCCAAAACCTCAAAAATTGTGTTGATTGTGTTGTGTTGTCATTTTTTGATTATATGTTAAAGGACAGGCATGGTGTTTTCACACCTCTAGTTTGAAAAAAGTTGGTGAGTCCAGTTTTGTTTAGGAAGAGTGAAGGTTCTGCATGAAAAGGGGAGTTTCATTACATGCACTACAGCTGATTTTTACACCAGCAACACAAACATAGACACAGGGGAGATAGACAGTGATTCGGAGAGCAGCATTTACAGCGAATCTGAGAGCTGTGTGGAAGTGGAGGATTTTCCGTCCATAATATTGTAGTGATATTACTGTAAACTTTGTAACTAAATCACTTTGACTATGGTATGTCTTTAAAAACTGAAAGAGTACTGTTGATGATACTAACTCACTTTGCCATCTGGAGAAACACAAACAAAGAACACTGATCACACACTTGGAACCGTGTCTTTATTAAAAGAAGACAAGTGGCATATCCAGATTTTACCATTTCCAGATTGGAAAAGCTCTCGGGAAAAAAAGTTCCTTACAAGCATATTTTTGTCGCGTGTTAGCAGACCAGTGTAAGGTCCACATGCGAGCTGTGCTCTCATCACAGGGAAATGGAAACAAAAACTTAATTGCGGCACATTTATAAACACAACACTGATGACACTGACATGTCTCCGAACAATTCTTCTACTACTTGTTTGAATTACAGTTGGCAACACAAAATGGCGTCTCTTTGAATACTGTAACAGGTAAAAAAAAGTCTTCGAAGCTATATCATGCATATTAATGAAGTTGCATCGACTCGTTTACATTAGAGCGCGCTGATTGGTTCGAACTAAGTCTTTCTCATGAATTAATGAACATATGTGCTGAAAAATCAATGACGTCACTTTGTACCAGCTGCTACAGACAGCCAGTCTCCACACTGGAGTTTACACTATGATCTTATCGCCGTGACGTTGCTTCAATGCAAAAACAATGCAAAAACAACCAGTTTTCACTTTTTGTGAAATATATGTGACCTAATAGTGTTTTTAGCAACGTGGGACATATATATGACTATCAACATCTAAAAAAATGTGTTTTGGTGTTTCGTGACCTCTTAAACATGTTGCTAAACCTTAAGATTTTGTGTTTTTTCATGAAAATACAGTGTAAAAAGCTGGCAAAGTGTCCACAAGTGCTATATGAAAACAATAATATGAATCCCATGAAGCCATACAAATGTATACATAATATGGATAATAGATATACAAAGCCATACAAAAGCCATACATAATGACAAAATAATTATTCACTTTAAATTTGTTTCCAGTGAGCTGCCAAATCATTGAATGAGTAAATAAAATTCAAGAAATTAATTAGTCTTCGGTACAATTTCTGGACAGCAGTGTAGATCGCTGCTGTGGTATTGATGAGGTATTGAACAAAATGAAAGTGTAATCTCAATATTTTCAGGTTTCAGGTTTGCAATTTCGACTATCAAGACTGAAAACACATCTGTTTAGTTGTGCCTTTACTGAATGAGCACTGTACTACGTCCCACAGATCGCACTATTATATTTTTCTCTTCTTTTTCATTCTTTTATAACACATTTTATCTGCTTTAAGCTTATTTATTTTATTTTATTTTTTTACCATTTTTATTATTTGTTTTTATTTTTCTTATACTTGTTTCTTTTATTCCTGTTTATGTAAAGCACTTTGAATTGCCACTGTGTATGAAATGTGCTATATAAATAAACTTGCCTTGCCTTGCCTATATTGATTTAACAATATAGAACTGTAATTAACGGCATCACACAAGAGGTGTGGTGATAACATCTGCTAATTAATCGCTTCAAATATCAAATTAATGTCAGATTATTATTGCAGATAATGATAATGTAATCAGTGGAATCATTCGTTATTTTGCCCTTTCTTTGATAAATTTGCTTACACCCTCTTAAGGAAAACACTTAAGAATTCTAGCTCCTAGTAAGGATTCCATTTTTTTTCATCACAAAGCTCTTTGCAAATTTTTTTTTTAACCATTGTTTCTGTAAATTATGAATTATTGAGCAATGTTGGCAACGATGCTAACAATGCTAGTAGTGGGTTTGGGACAATCACCCATGATTAGTGAATGACTCAATCAAGCTAGCTAATTTCAGATAATATTGGATCAAATGATTCATTCATCAAAATCCTGTCTTTTTGTTTCTCAGAAGGAAACTGCATCAGTTTGGACGTTTTTAAAATGTTGTTAAGAAACTAGATGCAAATAGAGTCAAAAACCACAGCCAATCAAAATAGAGCTCTTGCTAGCCCACTGCATTCGCATAACTCACATCAACAGTCTTTAGAAGAGAGTAAAATAGACTATAGATTAGAGACTAGAATAAAATTCAGTAGTTCACTGTTTTTTTTTGTTTTCAATTAAAGGTGCAGTAGGTGATTTTCTTCAGAAACATTTTTGTTGTGCTGGTTGAAAGTCTTCATATTCCAATTTTAATGATTAAAGTACACCAATGATTAAAGGACACCATTATTTAGTTTAATAACAAAACATAAATAAATAGTGCTATTCCACTTAGCCTGAGGTGAAGTTGGTTTGATATTAACATCACATTGGTTCATTTTTGAACAACCTGTCGAACTTTGAGTATTCGGTTTGAAATAGCATGTAAGTATGGCTTAGTAATAAGTGTAATTCCTGCATCCCGATGGCCAACCACTAAGCAGTCGCTTTAGGACAAAGCATGTAAGAGAGTGAGACCAACTATCCTTGCATGAAATGTTGCACGTTATGACAAGTTTTGCTTGCTACACAACTGAAAAGGTGCTAGGTATGATACAGTTTTTCATTCAGAATTGTGTTATTATAAAGTACTGATTTCAGGAGGCTTGGATTTGGACGGTAGGGGAAGGACTGTGTTTCAAACATATTATGCTAACCAGTTAGTATTTAGGCAGATCACCTACTGCACCTTTAATTCTTTAGATCTGAGGTTTAATATCCATTGTCCTCTCTGGATGGAAATCTCCATACACTCGCCATGTATAATCATATGTAGAAGTCTGAAATGATCACGTCATTTGACATCAGACATCCTCAAATAGTAAAAAAAATAACTAGAATGTAATTGGAACCCGAGTAGAATTCTGTACTAGCCTCATGCTTTCTGCCGCATCTCCTACTTCCCCATTCCCACATTCCCATGTCTAGTTGAATAACCTGAGCAGGAGAAGTTGTGTGTGGCTTGCTGCAGTGCAGTTGCGCCCACCCCATCTCTCTCTCTCTCCCTCTCTCTCTCTCTCTCTCTCTCTCTCTCTCTCTCTCTCTCTCTCTCTCTCTCTCTCTCTCTCTCTCCCAGCTGTGCTTTTGACTGACTTTCCGTGTATTGTTTTCTCACCACTCTCTTTCTCTCTCTCTCTCTCTCTCTCTCTCTCTCTCTCTCTCTTTATTTATTCAATGTACCTCTCTCTTGCTGTTGCCTGTTTGGAAACAAAGCCATGCTAGATTTTCATTCTCTCTGCACCTCTTTCTCCCCCTTTCTCTTTTGATTTGCTCATGTACTGCGCAGCCCCTGATGTTTTTTTTTTGTAACATTTATTAGTAGCTTCCACTGGCTGCTAATGTGAGAGAATAACCTTGATAATGTGTTTGTCAGGGGCCGATGCATGTGTGCATGTGTGCGCGTGAGTGATGGATCTCATCTGGGGCGATAACCACTTCCAGATGCTACTTTTCATCCATTATCAACACAGCTGGATCAACCTCCATCCTCTTTGTCTGCTGTCTTTACTCTTTTTTTTTTCCCAACATATTTCACTCTTTCGCTAGGTGATCATCCCATCCCTCAGTGTATCGAAAGTTTTGCTGACTTGCTTTATTTTTTCAATTCTTGCCTGCTAAATAATTCACCTAATGCATATGTGTTGTGCTGTGATCTCATTGAGAACAGTTGGAGTTTTGCACCTTACCTACATGCACAGCTGAAAGAAAGAGTCGAGGGATTGTATTACATCTGTGTAAACACGCGCGAGGGCTTTGATACTTCTGCACTTTTCAACTCGCAGCCATTTTTAGCATGTTTGCTGCATTGACGTTTGATTCGTAAATGGAGAACATGCTATAAAAAGATCAGTTTGAGAGTCTACAGACTGCTCGCTGAGCCTTTGGCATCAGAACACTTTAATAGCTATCTCAATTAGTCATTGTTCTCTTTTTCCTGGAGATGCCTGGGCTCTTTTAAAATGACACTCTTCATTTTAGATTTCTGCGCTGGGACGGGATTTCTGAACTCTGTCCAAATAAAATTGCAGAAAGTGCAAGCGGTATCTATTAGGACTCCCTACCACCAGGGGAACAAAAGTCCATCTCATTAAATCATGTTGTCTATTGATTTGTTTTTATTTTTGTTTAGCTTCTGTTTGCTTTTTCTTTCTGACAACATGAGCCAATTTCATTTCTCCCTCCAGGATAACCGTAACAGGAGGATTGGTGCAAGCAAAAAGAAAGAGATACCATGATCATTCAAGGGTTTTGTTTTTCTGATGGCGACTCTAAGCAGACAGTTGTACATCTTACAAGAACCTGCACTGTTTTACCTATGCTGTATTGATACAGTATGCTGTAAACTCACTGAAACAGAAAATTGACACTAGCGATGCGTGATATTTTGGTGCCAGTCTATGCACTTTATTATTCAACATGAAAGTAAACTGTTTACTATGAATCCAGTATCTGATTCAATGGACACTGTGGGGAAATAAAAAGAAGAGTATTAAAAGTGCAGTAAACTGTAAAACTGTTGGCTCTACAAACCTGCGTTTTTATAATTAAGACTATACATCAAAACAATATGGCAGAAATAGTGTTTTGTAATATAAAGCTGCATGTTTTGGGCAGCAAATGATACCCAAAGCCATAAACAGCAATTTTACAAATGGCTTTGCCCAATTTTGTGAGAAATAAGATGTATATACTGACTGTACTACTGTAAATAACTTACTGTCACTTTTGATACATTTCTTCAATGGATAATTAACGCAAAAACAAAAAAATAGGTCAGCATTTACACACCCCTCACTTGGACACAAAAGAAGATATTTTAATTTTGCTGGGTTGCTGGGACCCATTAACTTTTTTATAGTAAAAAAAAAGTCATTTTTAATAATTTTTGGATGAACGAACCATTTAATGAATAAAAATGTGTTTTTTATTCTTTAAAAACAAACAAACAAGCAAAAAATCCTACTGACACCAAATATTTGTCTGACACCAACCACATAACCTGAATTTAACCTTGAATAAACTTAATCTAATGCTTATCAAAAGGTAATAATACAAAAGGGTTTCCTAAACAAGTTCAAAAACATGTAGTATAGGTGAATTGGGTATGCTAAATTGTCCATAGTGTATGTGTGTTAATGAGTGTGTATGGATGTTTCCCAGTGATGGGCTGCAGCTAGAACGGTATCCGCTGCGTAAAACATATGCTGGATAAGTTGGCGGTTCATTCCTCTGTGGCAACCCCAAATTAATAAAGGGACTAAGCCGAAAAGAAAATGAATGAATGATTGAAAATTCAGTTGGATTCTGTTCAGTTCAAATAACTTGAACTAGTCAAAAACACATCATTTATAACAAAACTTACAAATAAACCACATAAACATACAGTCATCGTAAAAATTACATACACTGTAGATTATGCTGTTCCTAAACACACATACGCACGCACACACACACACACAGACGCACGCACACACACACACACACACACACACGCACACAACAAAAAACTTTTTATAGAATTTCTAAATGTTATTTTTGTAAAATGCATCAGATTTAAACCATTATGGATCTTTCACATTTTGCATCTTTTTTTCGGGATGGTCAGCTGATCTGGATGTGTACCAGTTCGCTTCTGACATCTATCACAGGGGTCATTAAAAGTACATATTAGTATTTAAGGTGTCCATATTGTACTATATAGGTACATTTTAGTACCTAAAAAGAACAAAAGTACACCTTTTGGAAAGGCACTTTTTGAAGTGGTACCACGGACCCAACACTTATGAGCTGCTATGCACTCCTTTTCCCCAGGCACACCTTGAGATGAAAATTTTCACAATTCAGCATTTTCTCATTTTTAAATCATTCTCTTTAAAACCTTGAGATGGTTGTGCATGAAAATCTCTGTAGATCAGCAGTTTCTGAAATACTTAGACTAGCCATTTTTTGCACTAACTGAAATGTCTGTTCTGCCCCATTCTGATGTTCAGTTGATCTACAGCAGATCATCTTGACCCTCTCTACAAGTCAAAATTCATTGGGGTATATTTTACGATGTTAATGTTAAAAACTTGTATTACATTTTATTTGCTAAGCAAATTAAAGTCTATTTGAGTCCACTGAATTTGTCATGCCATGTATTCAATCCCACAACCTTGGCGTAGAAAGCACCATGCTGGTGGCGAGTGGTGTTAGCGACACAGATGTCGACATCTTGCCTGTTTGCAATTTCGTGCCAGCTCTGTGGCATTCAGAGAGTTCAGGGTTTTATGTTGTACTAATGATGTCCCTATAGGTCAAGACAAGTTCTACCGCTCTGCTGAGACGCCCACTATAAAGAAATGCTGATACTTGGAGGACAGGGCTTCTCTATTTCCTGTCCAAGTGGCTCTGTTAATTGGCCAATTTGAATTTAAAATGATGGTATTAATTAAACACTCTAGACTTGATCCGCCAGGGTCACCACAGAAACGTCGGTCAGAGTCTCCTTTAGCTACCAATCTCAGCATGCTTGCATGAATGATCAGATACACCCTGACGACCTGAGCAGTGCGAGTTCAAGTGACCGAGAGGAGAAACTTTAAGTCAGAAAGAGTTATTAAGTTGTTTGGGGATCATGCTGGGCCTAGTGGCTGGGTGACTTTGACCTGTTTGGTCTCGTAGAAGGCTGTTGTGAGAAATGTACATGAATTACTTTCTTCTTGAACCCATAAGAACATAAAAAAATTTATTTTGAATTAAAATAATAATGTTAGTGACCAGTTTACCTTTCATAATAGTATGGAAAAAATAAATACCCTGTAAGTCAACATATAGCCAATCTCCATGCTAAAATTGACTCAATGATCTCATTGGCGTGACGTTGCTTCAAGATCTCTTTTCAAACCGGAAGAACGAATTTGCTTTAAACAACGCAAAAACAACCAATTTTTACTTTTTTTGTGAAATATATGTGTCTTAATAATGTTTTAGCAAGGTGGGACATGATATAACTGTCAACATCTCAAAAAAATATATAAAACTATCAACATCTCAAAAAATGTGTTTTGGTGTTTCGTGACCCTTTAACAAGAAAAAAAAGTGTTGTTCTGGGGTGAATGTTATACATTCTTAACATTGACTACTAATGATTTAATAATAAACTAATGAAACAATAACTGTTTTTCAATCATTTATTAATGGCCATTTACTAAAAAAGTAAGAAGTAATTAATAGAACTATAATTATTATAGAAAATAAACAAAAAAATGTATATGTAACTAGGAAGTCAGGGTGAGGATCCACATGCAGCTTTATTAATGATCAACACACAGGCAATGGTAAATCACAGGAGCAAACAAGTACATACAGGGAAATCCAGAACTGTTTTAAAGTCACAGGCAAATGGTTGATACAGGCGGCAAACAATGAAAACAAGGCAAGGGTAAAGGAACACGAAAAGACTAGACTGGGAAACACTTCGCACTGTAACAATAACAAGACTCAGCCCAGAAGTGTGTGTGCTGAATTTATAGTCCAGGTAATCATTGAACATTTATTTCAGCCTTTTGTGTGTGTGTGTGTGTGTGTGTCTGTGTGTGTGTGTGTGTGTGTGTGTGTGTGTGCGTGTGTGTGTGTGTGTGTGTGAGAGTGTCTGGATTGTTGTCAACTGTAATTTGCTGAGTTAATTTGCGCAAAGCATCCTGGTAGTTGTAGTTCATGTGGTGGCATTTGTGTAGTTCTCCATTGATCTGCAAACGCTCGATCGCTGGTGATTGTGACAATATAAAGTCAATTTTCCCACTACAAATTAAACATATGATATTAGCTTTAAGTTGTATTTTTGGGGTCGCCACAGCGGAAAAAAATGCCGTATTTTTATTATACTAATATTAAATATTTTACCACTTGATTTCAATATTAAATTATTAATAAAAATGTAACATTTTTAAAATTACTTAGAAGCATTCATGTCAGTGGATAACTGATGTTTCAATATTTTATGCATTCTACAAACAATGATACAATACATAAAATTAGCAGTTTATTATATTTAATATTAATTTTAACATAAGATGAGGTGTTGCTTTAATTTAATTTCGCTTGTTTAAATATTGTGTGAACTATAAGTAACTTTTTGTCAATATATTTTTTATTTTTGCATCAACAATTTACAGAATCATTTCTGTATATACATGTAAACATTCTTCTCTAACCACCCCAATCCCACCCTTACTAGAGAGAACACTTAAATGGGCATAATTGTGAACTACAAGTAACTTTGCCACTTGAGTATAAGTAAATTGTGTGCACAGTGAGATATACAGTATGCTGTAGGTGCAAAGTTACAGAACAGTCAACACAATATCCAACAATATTAACATTGCATGTTGCACAAGAGATGACAAACACAACCCCCCAGGGTTTTCTTCTAAGCTCAGTGGGAGAGGTGGTGGATCTGCATCGTTCTTCAGCTCACAGGAGCTCCTGAGGAGAATGTTTCAATTACAAAGCCCTGATTGATGTTCTCTCTGGTCATCTGGCATGCAGCGAGGCACAATAATCAGAGGATTGCTGTTACAGTGCGGCTGACACCACTGACATAAATGAGCAACAAATCCAATCAAATCCAATATGAGCTGAGCACTATCAGTCCCCTGACGCGGAGAGGCAGATCTATAGTCTTTCATGCCAGACCTCATGTTGGAATTGATGCATTGACTTGGAGTCAATAAGTCTGGATGTTGTCTGAAGAAAATGATGCCCGTTTTCACACTTGAAAACAAATCAGCTTTTAAAAGGAACAGAGAGGATTTGAATAAGACTGTTTAAGTGAGTCTTATGGGGTGCAGCTTTGCTACGTAAATGAGAAAAATCTTAGGGGTATGTTTAGGCATGCAGGTTATATAAATAAGTGACAAAATAAACAATATAAAGCTACATTCATTATATTTAAATATGAAATCATTATATTTATTTTTTATAATTTTTATTTTATAATTTTTAACATTAGCATCACATAAAATAAAAAAAATATACAGTCACAATCAATACATTATACATGAACAGGACCAAAAACAATGGTTTTACAGTATTACAATATATATATATATATATATATATATATATATATATATATATATATATATATATATATATATATATATATATATATATATATATATATATATATATACAGTTGATGTCAGAGTTATTAGTCCCCCTGTTTATTTTTTTCCCCAATTTCTATTTTACAGAGAGAAGATTTTATAAGTCATCTCTAATAACTGAACTATTTTATCTTTGCCATGATGACAGTAAATAATATTTTACTAGATATTTTTCAAGACACTTCTATACCGCTTAAAGTGACTTTTAAATGCTTAACTAGGTTAATTAGTTAAGGCAGTTTAGGGTAATTAGGCAAGTTATTGTATAACGATATAGCTTAAAGGGGCTAAAAATATTAACCTTAAAATGTTTCACAAATGTTAAAATGACACTTAAAGTATTCATTTAACACATTTGTGTCCAATTATGGATTAGTGATCCTGATCGTGAACGAATCATTCTTTTTAACCGGATCCTCTAAGTGAACCGGTTGAACTAGTTCACCAAATTGAACTGAATCATTTGAAACAATTCGTGTCTCCAGTAAGCACTTATCCACAAAGACTTATTTTTTTTAACATGCCTAATACCCCCTCTGACTCGAAATAAACAAATTTCCCAAGTAATGCCGTTATTAGAACAGCACACAAAGATCGGATTTGAGAACCGGTGAACTCATAATAATGTGTAGTGTTCATGTGTCCCCTGAATACAGGTTTCAAAAATATATCTGGTAACACTTTAGTTTAGGTCACAATTTATGCTATTAGCTACTGGCTTATTACCCGCCTATTATTAAGATATTAGTTGTTCATTAGTAATTATAAAGTATGATCTTATTATGATCTTATTCTTATTTGTATGATATTATCCCTAATACAACCCAAAACCTAAACGCAACTTCTACCTTATTAACTATTAATAAACAGCTAGTTAGTAGTTTATTAAGCCAGCAGTGTTAGCTAATGATTTGTTAATACTGTGAATTGTGAGTTGTGTGAGTGTTTGAGTTATTATACAATATTCTGATGATTTTGTATCTTGCACCTAACAAATATTCTAATTTATTTATAAAAAAATTAAAACAAATACTGAAACTAATAAAAACTAAACTAAAACTAAGCAGTTTTAAATGATAGAAACTAATAAAAACTAGTAAATCTACCACTAAAAACTAATTAAAAATAACTGAATTTGAAAACAAAAAGTCAAAATGAAATAAAAACTAAAACTAATGAAAAATCCCAAACTATTATAACCTTGGTGCACAGCCGCAAAATCTAGAGAAACATTAAATAATTAGTTCTTTAATCTAAACGACTCAGAAAAACTTCTCTACTCTCTACTAAACTTCTCTTCTTTACTAAATTCTCAGAGGATGAAATTACATCTAAATTTGCTGCAGAATACATGTACACCATTAGAAATGGCTAATCAACTCATATGTCTCATTTATATAATCTAAACATTTTATTCTTGTAATTATTTTGATTTTTTTATTAATTTTTTCTGTCATTAAGGCTATCTCCCTTTTGCTGTATATTTTATAAATTTGATGATATCAATATATTACATATTTTATACTCTAAAATGCTTTGGTAATACTGTTCAAAATGTCATGCCAATAAAGCAACCTGAACTTGAATGAGAGAAAGAGAGAAGCAGATTTGACCTGTCAGTGGGTGCACATGACTCCTGAATAGCATGAAAGAGAAATAGTTTTTTTTTAATGTTAACCAATTGAAAAGAAAAAGTTTAAAATGGATAATAATAAAAATAAGTGTTGAAAATTAATTAATGTTTTGTTTGTCACATATAGTTAACTATTTATGTGCTGTGGGTAAAAGGTGCTTCAATCCGGCTACCACCGCAAGTATATTTTAAACCTGTGGGAGGCACTGTCTATACTTCACAAAAAGCTGCTATTTATTGCGTTACACATTGAACATCACTATATCTGTAAAGCATTAGACATGATTTGTTATTTCTGCATTAGAACTGTAACATTTGCAGTGCTTCTATTTGACCAGCAGAGGGCCTGGCTTCTCTCTCGCTCTCTTATTCCCTGTATCGCTGCTCCTGATCACTGTAGCTGAGCTCTGTCTGTGTGTGTGTGTGTATAAGAAAGACAATCAGCAGCCATGAGCGAGCGGCTCTGCCTGTGCTATGCAGTGTGTGCGCGAGAGAGTCAAACCCTGCTCCGCTATGCCGCCTGAATGCTGATGTCTTACGCTGCAGCAGTGGCCCACTTATCCAAGTAACCTCACGCAAGTCTGTCTCTTCTTCTTCTTTCATCACTCACTTTCCCTATCGTCGTCCTCCTTCTCTCTCGCTCTCTCTTTCACTGACTGGCTGGATGAGGAGGGGGTGAATCAGCCCACAGGACTGAAATGAGGACGCCTTATTGCTGATGCACACACTTCTGCTCAAACAGCTCACAGCTCTGGGTTCTGAGGTGTGTGTGTGTGTGTGTGTGTGAGTGTGTATGCATATTGTTTGTGTTTCCATGCATTCCTCTGCACACATGCTCAAGGTAACGTCTGCAGATA
Organism: Danio aesculapii; assembly: GCF_903798145.1. Taxonomy (NCBI): domain Eukaryota; kingdom Metazoa; phylum Chordata; class Actinopteri; order Cypriniformes; family Danionidae; genus Danio; species Danio aesculapii. The sequence goes on from NC_079437.1 coordinate 26,246,517, forward strand.
TTTGGAGCTGGTTGAACACTGGCAGTCCACACCAGGCGCTATCGTGTGTGTGTGTGTGTGTGTGTGTGTGTTTGTGTTTGTGTTTTTGCTAATGGTGACTGGCCCTGGCACATTAGCTCAGGGAAGCGCTGGAGCTTGTGACAGCCGTGCCAAAGGCAGCCCGCATATGTCCACCCCGGCACAGGGAGCGAGGCGGCGGCATCTGGGGTCCTTTCAGAGCCACACATTTACTAAAGCATCAAATGCGGGCATTAAAACAAACATGTCTGGACTCTAAAAAGAGAAGGTTCTTTTTGCGCAGTGTGACAACTCTATTGAGAACCATATTATCCTCAAGAGTTGGTTCTTTTTGTTATATTTATTGCTCTTTATTTCTACCTTTTTGCATTCAGACTTCAACCAGCTCTACACAAGCATTAAGTAATGGAACTAAATATCTAAAGGTTTTTAATGTTAGATTTAAATGTTATAACTAGTGCTGAGGAAAGTTTCATTGCTATTAACCACATCCAAAATAAAAGTTTGTTTTGACATGATATTGCTCTTCAGTGTTTGGACTCTCAGTAGTGAATATTAAACCACACTGAACTGAGCTAAACTGAACTGAACTTAAACACTGAAAACTGAACTGACACTGTTTCAATTTACTATGATCTTCTATGTGAAGCTGCTTTGACACAATCTACATTGTAAAAGCGCTATACAAATAAAGGGGAATCGAATTCAAATGAATGATATATGTGCGTGCATATTTATTATGTATATGTAAAAACACACATGCATGTACAATACCGATCAAAAATTTGGGGTCGGATTTTTAAATGTTTTAAAATAAGTTTCTTCTCCTCACCAAGGATGTATTTATTAAAAAACACAGTACAAATTGTAAAATAGTGAAATGTTATTGAAGTATAAAATAACTGTTCAAAAGTAGTTTATCATTTAATTAAATTATTACTTCAGTGATTTTAAAGATGAATTTTCAGCTTCATTACTCCAGTCTTCAGTCCCGTGATTCTTCTGAAATCACATCTAATATTAATTATTATTATTAATGTTAATAGTGGTCAAAGCAATGATTGGAATAATAATTTCATTTGAAACTACATACAATAGGAAAGCAGTTATTTAAAATTGTAATAAATATTTAACAATTTAACTTTTTTTTTACATTTAATAAATGCCACCTTGATTAACAGAATAATTTTCTTAAAAAAACATTAAAAAAAAACTAACCCCAAACTTTTGACCGCTAGGTGTACATTGAATTTTTTTTTTATTTATATTTACAAATACAGTAATATATATGTGATACAAATATATGTACATTTAATAATTTAATAATTAAATATCTATGCAAAAAAAGTTTTGTATAGTTTTGTATATTTTTATGTGTGTATTACATATACATAATAAATATAATACACACTCATTGCTTATGTCAAAGCAAACTTTTATTTTGGATGCGATTAATCTTTGCCCAAGCACTTTGCCCACATCTTTAAAAAAGCGGGAACTATAACAACTTCAGAATATTTAAAAAATATGGTCACATATTGGATAAGTGGAGCAAATCCACACCACATGCAACAACTTGATCTTCCATTGTGCATGAACTTGAGAAAATTCGTCCAACATTTTCATGACAGAAAGCATGTTTTTCTGTGGGAATGTAACCAAATTTTGGCACTCTCGCCTGAGCTGTGCAGGCAGACAGCATTGTCGCCAGAGCGGCCAGAGCAGACTGACGTTCACACAGCCTTCGGTGTGAACGCACAGTAAGACACTGTACATAGTGTGGGATCTTATTATACATAACCAGGATGTTTTTTTAAAACCCCGATTATCTTGGTGGTTTTAAAGGTTATATTATCAGATTTTCTTGTGGTGTACGGTATCTTAAAAGTGACTTAATTGGCTCAGAAGAAGTTGTCCAAGCGTGAATTATTAATATCCAGTAGTTATGCTGAAAAATTCTGATGTATGGTGAGAACCCGAGGACAAATGTGCATGTGTTGTTGTTTAGTTTCAAAATGGAAAAAATACAACACATATAAAGTTAAACAGTCAATGGTTAATTAAAGTACAAATAAATCATAAATAATACAAAAATTGTATGTGTGTAAAAGAACGTAGTTTTAGATAGAGTAGATTGATTGTAATGTTAGTTAGTACTAATCTTTTTGCTAATGTAAATTTACTAATTTAGTTTTCTTGACTAAAAAGTCAGAACATTTAGTTGGCTAAAAATGATTCAGAGAATCAAAATATGACTAAAACAAAAGGCCATTTTAATCAAAAGACTAAATCAAATAAAGACTCTCAAAATGAATGCTACATCTAACTTTAACAGTTCAACTGTAATCATACGAAGCTCCATAAACAGTTTTGTGTACTGAAAAAGGTAAAAACAACTTTGTTTGTCAATGTCTTCCTTATCAGATAAGTGTGCACGTTTACTATGGGCAATAAGATGCTTGTGTGTTTCACTGCTCGCTTTAATGGCAACACGTCATATGGCCTCATAATAAACCACAACATAATTTGATGCGAGAGAGAAGATACAGGCGAACATAATCATATTTACAGTTATTTTTTAGCACAAAAGTGTTTCTTGGAGCTTTTTACGATTACAGTTGAACCACAGAAGTAGAATTGAATATTTTGACAGTGTTTTTGGTTACTTTTCTGAACTTCGAACCTCTCGAGAACATTGATGTCTATGGTGGATGAGGGAGCTCTCAGATTTAATCTAAAATATCTGAATTTGTGTTTCATCAAGACATAATAAATACCAGAATTTTCATTGTTAGGTGAACTAACTCAATAAGCCTTTGTGGATATTGTTTATTGCTTGTACAAAGTTTAATGCCTAATATTTTTGACATTCCTTGCAGTTTCTTTTCTGATTGTGAAGCAAAAACATATCAGCGTAACACCTTATGAACAAGCTAAGCAGTGCAAAATGAATTCAAGTGCATGTGCGAGCTGCACATTAATAGATTTCCACAACTCCGCTTTAAACAAGTTCAAAGTGAGCGATAAAAATGTGCACAGACAGAACAAGCATGAATCTTTGTAAGTACATGTGTCGAGTTCCTGTGTTCACTCACATTATCATTTGGAGTATTCTGTCATAAGCTGCGTTTGAAAAGAGCTCTGATTTGTACTACAGTTGTGCTAGACAGTGATTAGACATTGGGTTGTGTGTGATTCCCATGGTTAAAGCCAAGTGCTATACATCACATGTATTTCACGCTTTTATGACATGGAAATTGATTCGCGATACAACAAGAGAAGGCCCTCAAGCCTGTGAGATTTTATCTGAGAACAAAAAGATGCTGTGTTGGTGTGAAGAGCTCCTGATGCAGTAGATCTGCGAAGGTATTGAAAAATCTCTGGGACTCGGATCCATGCCGCAAGGGCCGGTTTTATTATCAGGCCAGATTTGTTTCAGATAACGCCAGTTTGTTTGAACATGCTTTGGATATGTTAGAACAAACGGGTCAAAGCAGAACACATTTATTACATGTTTTAGTATGTGTTTTTGTTTTCAGCGTGCTTTGTATCTGCTCTGTCTGGAGCTGGACTGATATAAAAAGATATTTGTGTTTTTTTTTCTCTTTCCTTTACGGTCATTTAACTGGGGCAAATAGAAAAAAGGATAACGGTTATTCGATAAGACATCATTGTAGTCATAAAAACAGTACAAATGGTTTTAAAAAGACAATTCAATTTTTTTTTTAAGAAAATACTGCCATATTAAAGGCTCTGTGAATTACTTTAGATGGATAAGATGTCCCTGATTCATTTTTATAGTCACAGTAACAGGTGTCTGTGCAGCTATATTTTTTAATTGCAAGGAGGTCTGTAATACCTGACGAAAACCTCTCCATTCATTCAATTTAATGGCAGTTGCTTTTTGGGAAAAGATACATGCCCACAAATAACACACACATGCATACATTTATATACAGCTGCGTTTATTTTAATGAAAAGAAATGTGAAAAGAGCAATATTATAAATGTTAATATTGTTTAAAATAACTGTTTAAAATTTTGTATACATAAACATTTGCTTACAGTATGTGGATTTGGAGCCTATGAAACAATTATTAATATTTTCAATGGTAAAAAGTTTTAATATTGTTGCTGTTATTTATTTAAAGTAGGTTTTTTAATAACATTAGAAATGTCTCTCTAATGCAGCCATGTTAAAAAATTGTAGATTTAAACAATATAAATCAAAACTAACTCTCTTTTTTTGATAAATGAAGGTCAACTGTGCAAAAAAATATTGATTTATTATTAATTGAATTGTTTACGTTACAAAAAACTGTCTCCAATAAGAGTGTACCTGGTTACCAAGGTCCAATATATATATATAACAGATATATATATAACAGAACATATAATACATGAAAAAAGTATACCATTGTGTGAATAATAGAGGTTGATTGCTTTACATGTCAGTCAGACACATCCTCAGCCAATTAACGCTGCAATGAAGACTGAGGCCCAAACCCAATTCTACCCCTTAGCCCTTCCCCTTACCCCTCATTTTGTGAGTTCACATGAAGGGGTAGGGTGTCCCAATTCTCTTTAGCTTGAAGGCGTAGGGCTAAAGGGAAGGGCTAGATAGCCCTCAAAACAAAGATTTTCCAGGACCACACTCGAAACCAAGGGGTACGAAAATTTCCCAGATTACACCAGCTACAATAGACATGAAAGTCAGAAGATGCACAAATGAGTATTTTTAGCATTATTAAGATTTTTTACAACAAACAGGCATATGTTTTAATATATTCATAAAATCCCTAATAATAACTCCTGAATAGCAGTCCCACAACATACTTCACATCTGACACTCGATGACACTCGAATATCCTGTCAGGAATGTCTGGTGACCGGGAATTATCTTTTTACAGTGTCTGCTATAATGTTAATGTTGTTTTCGTTTATTTACATAGATGAAAATGGTCACTATATCGTTATAATAACATGATATAGTTTCATTCTATGAGTACCTGAAAGCTTTTCCTGACCAACTGGAATAACTACAGCAGTCACCATCGACAATCTCATATGGAGTAAGAGATCATGATGACATATGACAACGTGTGCAGGTGTTGTAGTGCTGTCCCATTTCTTAAGGGTAAATTTTGAAGCCCTTCTCCTTCACACCAAGGGGAAGGAGAAGGGGTAGGGGTACAGAAATAGAATTAGGATTGGGCCCGAGAGTGAGACTACCTAAATGCTGTTATCATCTTCAAGACATTATATTACACTTTTTTTATGTCACCTTTATCACTTTCCTTTCCATCTTGAAAGGGAAACGAGCCTTTAGTCATGCCGCCCCATCATTCTGAAATACTCTTCAGTCTGAACTAAAAATGTCGGAGCTCATCCCAATTAAATATTTCGCTCTATCCTTTACAACAAACAACAACAGTCCATTTCTTAGTGTATGAGTTTTTAACATATTGTAATATGATATAGCTGAATAACTACTGTATTTTTATATTATCTTTACTTTTTATTTATTATTATATATATTTTTTCTTCATAAGTCATGTGTTGTGGACCTCTTGGCCAGGTCACCTTTGTAAATGAGATCTTGATCTTAATGGGTTTTTTATCTGGTTAAAGAAGAAGCATATAAATATTAAAGCTTCACAACTGAAAGTGGCCAATCAGCTAAGGCTAATGGGCAACCCAGGCTCATTCTGAAAACGTCCCTCTACAGACATTTCTGGAGACCACGAAATATGTCCTGGTGACACGTTTTTCTGCAGTTTTTGTTTTCGTGAATCTGTGAGAGGCTGCTGTGTACGCTCAAATTTCCCTCGTGAGTGCCATTCGTGCCTGCTGTTCTTGCATAATGCCACCAGAGGCCGCTGTCGACTGACTTTTTGACAGATTTTTGACTGACTGAGTGAATGATCGTCTGACCCATCTTCCCCCTTCCCTAAACCCAACGAATTTTATCGATTGACTCTCCCACCCACTTCCCTAAACCCAACCAACATGTTTCAAAAGCAATCCAAAAAAAGAAAAGCCCTTTTCTTTACCACATTTCAGATTTTACCACATTCTCACCCTGCTATTTACTTGTTTGTTTTATTTTTTGGATTCTGTTTTTGTCTTACCTGATTTCTTGAACCGCTCTTCACCAGACTCGAACCCCGTCATCGTGGTCAACTCCTCTCTGCCTCTCAAGTTCGCCGACATACATGGCGCGCTAACGGGACAAACTAGTTGCAGCCGGAATGCCGTTCATACGGAGGTAAGCGGTCAGCTGGTAAGCGCGAAAAGGAAGGGTGTCACACCGCCCCGTAGCTTTCGTTTAAAAAACTGAAATGCAGCCATAAGCACCTCTGGTTACGTAATTTGTGGTTTTCAGAAACGTCTGTAGGGCTACGTTTTCAGAATGAGTTTGTGTTGCTAATGGGACTGTGCTAACTGGCCAAACCCGGACCCCTTGAGTCATTGTATAAAAGTATAATAAATGCAATGGTTTTGTGTGTAATTCAGAAGATCACAATGTATTATTAATAACAGAATCCCCTTTCCGAATGGCCCAATTCATCATCACAGAACCCACGCCACAGCTCTGCCGCATCTCTTTGATGCGCTTCCAGACATTACAGTTTGAACGTTCCAGTCTTTTCTTCCATTATTTAAGAAAGCTCTCCCTGCACTTAGATTTTATTCAGTGTACTTTTTAAATCTGATTCACAGCAGATATGCACATCAATGACGATCGCTTTCAATTTGGACAGACTTCCCAGTGTTGTAGCATTTTGCTTATTATACCTTCTACATACACATTTTCACCCACTTAGTGCAATTACAGCTGTTTTTTGCCCGTTCAGCCATGCTCGAGGAGCAATACGGCAACAGGCAAGGTTAATGATTGCTGTACCTTGACCATAGAGGAGCCTCGTCTTTATTAGCCAGCACCAGACTAATTAATCACTGCACTTAGCAATGCGTAACTGACAGCCCCAAATGCAGGAATTCACAAGCTCAACGCAAGGACAGTTTCAGTTCTATAGCAAGTGGTCATCTTCATCGCCCTTGTCCTGCTTAAAGGAAGCACATGACTGAGCGAGTCAGAAATAGCACTCTGAAGCAGAGAGGAAGGAGAAAGTGAGAAAAGGAGGTCAGAAAGATTGAGCACATATTTATCTACAGGTAAAAAATCGGTCGTCCGTTTCGCTTGATTGCGACTTTTAGCTTGAGTATATTGCATGTAGGCGCGTGGCGCTGGCAGATCTGCTCTCGACCCATCGTTTGTGGCCCACTTTGGAAGAAAATTCTGAGTGTGTCGAGTCAAAGGCATTCACCCTCAGTTTCTATAAATGCGCAGTAATGAGCTCGCCCCCCTATCGCCCCACGCTGCCCTGCCTAGGGGCCTAGGCTTCATTCCAATTAGCCTGTTGCAGTTAACGACCATGAAATGAGATTTGGTCACCCAGCCGATCAGTGGTCAGCAGCCACTCAATGGGAAGGATTAAGATCACCCATAAATATTTAAGGAAACATTGCGTATACATATAGTGCCAGCGCCTGTCCGCTCTAGAGGGACCAGTGGGTGTGCTGCTGCCTCTGCTGCTCACTGGTGTGTCTATAAAAAAGGGCTTGTTCATGAAAAATGTATTCAACACTTGCCGTTAGAAGGGCTGGCATGGGCAACCGCTGCATTTGCTGTGCATCTTGCTGTGCTCTGCGCATGGCACAGAGTCATAATGCAGGGGTGGCGATTGTGTGTTCGTGACATTGATATCATTCGGTGCAACGAGCAGTTTCTTTTTGTGAAAGTGCTGCAGAGTTATACTCTGAGAAGTGGAAAATGTAAGGTTAGTGGAACCTAAAGTATGAAGTAATGTGGAAAATAATATTTATACATACACACACACACACGCACACAGACACACAGTTGAAGACAAAATTAGCAATCCTTTGGTCAAAGATTTTATTTAATTATAATACATAATAGTTTTAAAAACTTATGTCCAATGCCTAATTACTTTTGTTTTTGCCAAGATGACAGTACATAATATTTTACTATTTTTTTGCAAGATACTAGTATTAATAAGGCTTTATTGGTTAATTAGGTGAACTATACAAGTTTGGTTAATTAGGTGTGTCATTGGACTTGCAAACAGGGGTTTGATCTGTATAAATAAGAAATTCTCCAGAAGAAAAATATAATACGACATACTGTAAAAAACAATTATTATTTTTAATCTAATAACTAATCTGCAGTAACATAATCTATATACTAACTGTATATATTAATAATACTTATAATAATAATAATAATGAAAATAATAAAATAATATGTAAAAAAGTATTCATATAAAACAACAATGAAAAATAAATACAAATAAATAATGATTTGTAAAATCTAAATAAAATTTATTAAAATAATAATAATAATAATAATAATAATAATAATAATAATAATAATAATAATAATAATAATAAAGGTTGCTGGACAACACTCACATTCGACTGCACTACAAATCCCATCATGGACTTCACTCATACACCTGGCCTAGATCCCCCATGATTGCAAACAGACACAGTAGAGGCTGTTCAGGACTAATTACACAGACTATTTATACACCTCTCAAACACACACATATTGCTGAGTCTAGTGTCAAGTGAACATTACAACGTGATGATGATGTTTGTTACTATTATGTTATTTGCCGCCTGAATCGACCACTCTTCTGTTATTGACCACTTTTCTGGAATTGCCTGTTTCTATTTCTATTAAACTATTTCTATTTCTATATGATTATTCTGCAAATGTTTAGCCTTTTTTAGAGGACAGTGACAACTGCGAATTACCTAGAAAGTATCTACAGTATTAGTACAGTATCTAATGCTGTTTGTTTTAAAACGTTTTAACAATTTTTTTTTGGTATGGTCAGAAACTCAGTGACCATGTCAATCATAATATGTGTGATTTGGCATAGCCCGTCTGTGTGACATGTAAATAGCATCATCAGTGTGGCCTGTCAAAATCAGTGTATGCATCCATGTACCACATTTTCTTCCTGCCAGCCTCAACACTACTTCCTGTAACCCTCCCCGAACAGAGCGAAGGATCCGTGGGTGTACGCGTTTGTCTGATGTTGATTGTTGTCACAGGCTGTCATATCTCATATGATGAGGTTTGCTCACTCTGAACGATTGACCTTATTTGAGCACACAGGGCCTCAGATGATAATGTTGGAATACCTCGTCTTCATAACTTTGAGATTATTTCCCCCTGTTTACTGTGAGCCATAAAAAGCATGAAATATAGAAACAACTCATTAGCAACCAAGTTTTGGGAAATTATAAAGAGCCTGCAGGCTAAAATAAAAAGGCAGGCTGTAGCGCAGTCAGCCTTGCGTTGCGAGGCAGCCTTGTGGAAGAAAAGGAACCCAAGGGCCTAGTGGAGAGACGGGCACGCTTTAGGGTGGGGGTGGGGTGAGCTTTTATTGCAGCCTTTGCATTCAGCAAACAGTCCACAAACAAACAGGATGTCAAGGAAAGTGCTGAGACTTTTATAGTAAAAGGTAGCTCTATTCTTTGATTCACTACAAGGCATTTCAATTCACAGAGCAGCGAGGAAAGAAACTCAAACGTATTACTGTATTTCTAAAGTCCTTCAAACCCAATGGTGTTAAAAGACTTCCTGAAATATGTACAATCATGTGAGTGAGACCACAATGAGCGCTCAAGGAGATTTTTTTACTGTCATTTCAAATGGAAAATGTACAGGATGCAAATGTTTGATCATCTGACTATGCTTGAGCATTCATGTTACTGATGTATCTCCTGTTATAAACAAAGTGTGCTGTGGTACATCTGAAAATCCAGGACAGAGTATACATTCTACATCAGCAGGCATGTGTGCACAAACCCTGTTGTGCTGGGTCTGCTTCCTTCTGGAATTGTTTTGATTCCATCTCTTGTCATTGATCTGTTTATCAGTTAGTTGGTTTATATATTTTGCTGATGATCCTTTTAGAGCAAAAGACAAGAGAGGCCTTTCAGTTCTACCTATTTGTTATATTTGTTGCAAATACTGTAAATGCTATACGTAATAACCGTAATATAACCATGACAGATAATGTAATGTGCAAATAAATGCACAACCATGTTTTTTTTTTTTAAATCAGCTTCAAAAATACACATGGACATGCTTTTGGTACTTTAATATCCTTATTTTGCAGTGTTTACCCAAGCTGTTTGATTGGCTATATCAAGAAATGGTAAAGATCGGTTACCTCTTTGAATCGCATTTATGTTCAAGACTTGGGTTTATTGAAAGTTTAAGCTACGTTAGATTTTATCCACAGCAAAAACAAACAATCGCATTTGATACTTGAACACATCTACTGTATACTGAATGCAATCTTACTGCAATCTTTTCTTTCAGGAAAACATCAAATTCTGTCATGAATGTGGCTGCCAGTAATCTATTAATTAAATTATTGATTATTCCACCAAACTTAACGATTGATATTATATCAAAATCAATCATTTCAGTTACAATCATTTTATTTAATTTGCAACTTTTACATTAGTGTTCAATGAAATGGTACAGTCATAACAGCAAGCCCTTGAGTTACTGTAGGTGAGAGCTTCATGCATGAACTGTGTTCTGATTGACAGGGTCCCATTTGTTGCTTCAGAATATTCATTCAGAGATTTTTGCTACACTACATAATGTGGCGTCTGCATACACAGAAGCAATTCACTGGAGAAGTATGAAATAATATACCTCTAATAATAATAATAATAAATTCACGTATTGCACGCTAACATGCTGTTTGGTTGAAACATAGGCATCATCATCCATAAAAGCCCTTGTACTGTATGTTTCCTCTTCGGGTGTTCATGCATCATGCTTTTACTGCTGTGATATAATAACACTATAGCATTATTGAGGTGACTGAATGATGCAATGTGCATTGCTTATGCTAGTGGATTGAATGAAATGAATGAAAAAGCATGAGAAAAAAGTTAAGTAATATAAAATGATAAGTCGATTAAAAAGTAGATGTGCAGTAATTATCAGCGTCATCTGAGTCAGTTATATCAACAAATCACAGCAGGACTAGTCATGAATAATTAAGCAAAATGTTTTTTTTAGGATAAGGACATGCAGACTCATGAATATTTATTAGGCAATAGTCACAAAGTATGACTGTATTCTTCTGTGTCACTTCATGTGATGTTGGCACAGACTTCAAACATGGAAGGACAAAAGAGCACAATAAAACTATTAAAATTTAAAATAAACACATTGCCCTCTATAATGCAATTCAGGCTCATTGGAAATATGTGCCCATGACTACATTTTTGAGAACTGACAAATATGTACCCTGGACTTTGTTGCAGTTTTTCTTTTCACTAATCCACTAGAGGGCAACGTGTACATTTTTGATGATCTCAAATACGTTGCTGTGGCATACGTGTTTTTTCTCGTAAATCCACCAGAGGCTGCTGTGGATATTACTGTGAATATTGACGTCTTTCTCGTGCACATCCATAAGAGTTTTTTTTTTTTCATTTACTGGGTTTGTGGCATCGTCATTTGTTTGGTCTGCTCCACTGTGCCTCCTAAGTTCAGCGACATACGTAGCAAGCTACTGAGCTAACTGGTCTTGCGAAAAGCTGGCCATACAGAGGTAATTGGTCAGTGGTTGCACCCCATAGCATTAGGTTTTACACACAAAATGCAGCAATATGTACCAGAGAGCACGTACTGTAACTGTCAGCTCTCACAAATGTACACAAGGGTATTTTTGACATTAAATTAAATGACATAAAAAAGTTGCCAAATAAGTGACAAATGTTTGCCTAAAAATGGCAGGAAACCTCTATAGCACAGGTGTCAAATTCAGTTCCTGGAGGGCCACAGATATGCACAGTTTAGCTTTAACTCTAATTAAGCACATCTGATCACATTAACTGAGTTCTTCTGGCTTGTTTGAAACCTGCAGGTAAGTGTGTTGAAGCAGGTTTGGAACTAAACTCTGCAGTGCTACGGGCCTCTAGCAACTTGAGTTTGACACCCTTGCTCTATAGGGTCATTCTTTACCCTTTCAAAACGATCCTAGAGTTTTGACTTTCCTCCTGACATAACTATCAGAGCATGGGTTAGCCAGACCAACTGTGTTAAACATTCTGTGCCTGACCGCATGTCTTCACCACATTCTGTAGCAGTTATTCAGAAGAGAGAAGTGCATGATGATGAATGATGAGCCAGTCAGGGGTAGTAAGAAACAGTTCTCAGCCTTTGTTTAACATATTCTGATTATAATTCTGAATCATTGACTGCGTTTACATGGACATCAGTAATCTAATTATTTGCCTTAATCTGAATAAGACAATACCCAGCAAGCATTTTTTGTTTTTAAAAGATGTTTAATAGATGTCTAATAGACATCTAAACATAGTGGTCTTGCTAAAGGGTAAATTTGGGCTGTCATTGAAAATCTAATAGACGTCTAAGAATAGGCCAAAACTAGTAATCAAATAAACAGAAATGAATGACTACACATATAAAGTCGATCTAATCTGTCTGTTTGACAAGTCTAGTTATGGGCTATTCTTAGATGTCTATTTGATTTTCTCTGACAGCCCAAGTTTAGCCTTGTTTTAGCCAAGCTGTCTCCGTTTAGATGTCTATTAGACGTCTATTAAACACAAAATTGTAATATGATGATAATATGATTACATGAGTTGCTTTTTGAATGTTTTTTCATGTTCCAGTTTTACATGTTATAATACAGTTTGTTATAGTATAGTTCGATTAATGTCATTACATCACCATCCTACGTTACGCTACGTTCTTCCTGTGTTTCACGCAATAACAGTTTATGTTCGTCACCGCACCATATGTGATTTTGGCCGTTTCTTTTTTAAATTTGTGTCATGTTCAACTGTAGATCATTTCCCACACTATGCATACAAACAGACAATGGCATACACAAATTGTCAAGCAACAGGCCACCTCTGCAGTCAGATACCTTTGGGCTTCATTTTCTAACTTTTCATTTATGCCCCTGCGACAAAGTAGGCGGTGCTGGATGAGAGCACAGTCGCACTAAAAATGTGCTCTCTTGCTTGAAGCCATTCTTATTTGTTTGTCGTCAAGCATCTGACAACTGTCATGTGTGCATCCTGTCGAGTTTGATTAAGAGGTTTACATGTCTGCGCTGCACTTCAATAATGTGACTAAAATACAAATACTCCACGTCTTAGTTCGATATCTATTCAGTTCGATTATAACTTTAGTTGGATTAAGGTAATCAAAAATCACTGATTACAACTGTACTGATTGAGTTCAAAATCATGTCTTGTATACATTTGATAATGGGAGTGAGTACACCGGTGCAACGCCAGTGAGAAACAAGAGCCCTTCTCATTCTAACAAAGTTTTGAGCAAAGAGTACGTCACAAGATGGCTTAGCTTAATGAAAAGATAAAGGGACATTGGCCTTGTGCTTGAGCGAGGAGAGAAAGACAATGCAGTGGATGTGCGGTCTAGACCGGGACTCCCTCAGGGACTGATCTGTCAGTGGCAGAAGAGAGAGAGCTGTTTTTAGATCCTTGCTGGCAAACCTAAAATCGATCCTGCGTGATTGAATTTTCAGAGGGAGGTGAGCGAAGATAAATTAGGCATGCCATCACACGGGTTTGTGAAGGGAAAGACTGGAAATAGAAATGCATCAGATCAAACCCCCTGAAAGAGAATTTCAGCCCTGTGCAGGCCTTAACAGATGCAGCTGTTCACAGTAGCGGAGAGAGAATTCAGCGACAGCTGTAAGAAGATTCATTCGGGAATTAAAGAAGCAATGAGGTTTGTTTTGATTGTAGTGTGCCTATAATTTCTTATGCTTCTCATTCACCTGAATGTAGATATCTCGTATGAACCCACTGAACGCTTTTATGCCTGTCTGAATGTGAATATGAGTGACATTATTACTATTATTACTACAATCTAACAAGCAGGAATCGTATAAATGAACACACCCACTCATTTTGTCACCATTGATCACAGATTGCGCAGATTCGCCGAACTGTGAAATCAAATCTCGCTTAACCAACCATTATGGGCTGCTTGGAGGACTGTCAGAAAATCTGTTCACGCTACCCATGGGACGGACACAGGGAGGCCAGGTAAGCTGTAAACCCGATCCCAGCCGCACATGGCAGATACAGCTTTGTGCAATGGCTTGTGCTTTATAGAGCATGGCACTCTAACAGTCCTGTGGGAACGGGATTACGGCTCAGTTACGACTCTTTCGCTCTCCTTCACTATTGATTTACACCATGGCAGGGGTGCGAACTCAAAGGGCCGCCAGTCCACAAAGCAGTTCTGGGCTTACGTACATTGTAAAAATGTTTTGCCAGGTAATCACAAAAATGTTTAAACATGAAACTACTGAATCAAAGTATTAAATGCTGAATGGACAAAGACATCAGTCAGTAATTGCAACCAACATTTAAGAAGTGCATTATTTAGGAGTTATAATGAATAAACTACCCAGCAAGCACGAGTCTTCACACAGATGTAAACTTGACGCTGGACTCCAATGTCAGACTAAAATAGAATTTTGGTTGTATATGAAAATCGGGTTGACTTCAGAACCTAATATCAGTTTGACGTCAGACTTTAACATCTAGATTTTCTAGAATCTATCATCTAGAATTTTTGTTAGTTCCCGACCAGTGTTGGGTAAGTTACTTCAAAAAGTAATAGATTACAAATCACTGATTACTACTGGAAAATTGTAATCTGATTACATCTAATTACTTAATGTAAAAAGTAATCAGATTACTAATTACTTTACTTTGAAATTACTTTTAAAACACAAAATATACCTATAAATATAATAAATAAACTGCAGCTCTTTCAGTGATTTAATATTCACTAAGAAACATGGGTATGATACTAAGATACAATGGGTTGATCTCAGCAGCTTGTCATATTCAAAAGACTTAAAGTGTTCACCTAAAACTTACATTTCTCATTCACTTGTTCTAAACCTGTTTATCTTTTTTTTAACACAAAAGTAGACATTTAGAAGAAAACTGGATACCTGTAGCCATTGACATCCATAGTATGAAAAGCACTGCAATGTTTGGGTGTTCTGTGTTTGTCTGAGGTAATTAATCAACCAAAATGTCTATATTCTATACATAGTATGAAGCTGACCAGTCAGTTCTTGTCACGTGACTCGCGGTTTTCAACTGGGTGCGCAATTTAAATTCGATTGGAATTAATGTTAATTTGCGCATGCAAAAGAATCGATATGTGACAGCTTTGTAAGTAGCTACACTTCTCTTCACATTCAGAAGATACCTTCACTCCAGATCCTGCACAAAAAGTCCAATTTAGCTTGTTTAGGCTGAGTTGGACCATCATGTTTTTGGGCGCCGGTGTCCTTCTTGGTGACGAGTATTGTCCTAGAATGCTTTCTGTTCAAGTGCTTGAACAAGTTTCTGGTCGAGTTAAAAGCAGTCGAAAGTTCTTTAGAGACTTGACATAGACTGCATTTCACAGCAATATTTTTAGTTTTTAGGCTCTATGAAATCAATGTATTGTCTGTATTTCCACTTGAAGCAAGCACTCTCATCAGCAGCCATTTTAGCTCGTGTTCTTCAGCAAATTAAAAGCGCATGCTTATTAACTGATCTTGCAGCAGAAAATGTGATTTAAAAGAAGCGTTTTTAAAAACTATATATATATTTGTAACGTATATCACGCAATTACATTGACTTTATTAACTGTATTCAAATTACACAAACTCAAAATGTAAAGCGTTACATTACTGCGTTCTGTAAAAATGTCATTAGAATACAATAACGCGTTACAGAGGAACGTGTTGCACCCAACTCTGTTCACAACATAAAATCAACCAAAGATCAACGTCTAATGATATTAGCTTTTGACATTGTATGGACATAACATTATTACTTTAGTTACGTAACAACACAACAGAAAACAAACTAAAAATAAACGTCTACTGATGTTAGAGTTTGACGTTGTATGGATGTCATATGATGTTAAAATGATGTTGGATTTTAGTTAGTTAGTGACACAACCTAAAACCAACAAAATATCCACTCCAGATGACTTCGGTATTAGATGTCAGCTGACATTGACATCATACAGCAAAATGACATTAAATTTTGGTCGCCTGATGTTGCAACCAAAATAGAACTAAAGATAAGCGTCATATGATGTTGTGCAAGCTGGGTAACCTCAATAAACCTTAAAGCATTCTTGACTTAATCTTAAAAGAGTTGTCTTAATTTTGAGAGTACAAAAATAGTGTCAAGAAATTATTTTCTATATCCTGTAATTAATTTAGTCTGAATTGTTTGACAACCTTAGTTTTTTTTATTGTGTGAGGGGCCTATGAGAGTTTGGTAATTTTTGGATAAGTAAATAAAAAGGTTGTGCTCTACAACTAATCACACAAAATTGGCTGCTGTTTGTGAATATCTAACTATCCAAGAACAATTATTTAAATATAATTTGTATGTTCTTCATTTTTAATCATACTGTAGGTTTTATAAAAAAAGTTTCTTGATTATTGTGAATACACTTAGCTGGAAATACTAAAAAATACACCGATTCCATAGAGCTTTCGAGGTGTGCAGCTGCTGTCAGGTCTGGAAAGCAACTAGCTGGTGAAAATCAGCTTACAAGCAGACGCTCTATCCATTTGCTGGATGAGGCTGATGAAAGCGATATTTTAATTGGATCAATGTTGTTGTGATAAAGTGATCATCTCGCTCGCTGAGTAAATACAGTATTGTGGCTCGAGCACTTTCGATATCATGTGTATGTGTTTGGGGTCTAGAGATATCCTCTCTCTCTTACTAAGCCAAGTCCTTTCCATCGTCCCAGAAAGCTTTGGTGCAAATGAGCTGGCCCCAACTGGAAGGAACTGCCAGAGAGATGCGAACATCAAATCACACAGGGGTTTGCAGTGATCGCTGGGCTGAAACTGTAATTGGAAGATGCAGCGAGCTGTGCAGCATCAGCCGAATGCTCTGTAAGATAATGCCAGAAGAATCTCTCCCATCCAAGTCCGAACTTTGTGCCCACCTGCTTCCCTTCAGCAAATCACATTGATCTGCAATTTACCAAGCCCCAAAATCTTTCCCTTCTTCTCCTCATGCACATCCACTGTAATCTTATGTACATTCTTAAAAATAATACTCTGGAATAACAAAACAGCGAAAGAAAGAAACCCAGACTTTGAGTAATATTGCGTCCAAGGTTTGTTTTTGTTTTGGTTCTTTTACCTTTTGTGGTTGGAAGAGTGCTTTAATTTCCTTAAAAAATCCCAATGGCTCTTTTAAATACCTACAGTAGGTGGGAATGGGACAGGTGTTCAGGAAGGTGTGATTCATTGTGCTGCAAGTCTTTTAGACCCCTCAGAGAAAGTCTCAGGTGGTGTGTTGAATCCACAGCACCGTAAACATGACTCATTGCCTTTTAGATTCATTTTACCAGCATTATTACTGTACGAGCAAACCGCTGCTGTATTAAGTGTGAATCTAAGTGCTCGTGAATGTTAGTGTGGATGTGAATTATGAACTTAAATGTGAAGTTGACTTGGAGTAGAATTGAGTCACTTTTTATCATCTGTCAGTGTGAGACACTTCCCCAGGCTGTGAGCTGCTGTTATTATTGATCGATGTGTGTTTGTGTGTGTGTGCAGTCACTTTAGAAATCTTTCATAAGCTTTCACCTGGTAATTACCCTGATCCCTGGTGTCTATTTGTTGGTAAATCTCTATTGGAGAGAGCAAATCTCCTGGGCCGCTGCCTACAGTCCATTGAGATCTACTGGATATAGTGTAAGTTATTTTTTTTTCTAATCGAATCTTATACCCTACCAGTTTCTCTCACAATTGTACATATTGGGAAAAGGGCTTAAGGTAGTCATAATGTCCGGTATGTTTATTAGTGTGAGATGGTTGTTTGATTGTGTAAAAGGTTGATTTTAATTAGTCAAAGATGGTTTTAAGTTGTGGCTAGTTGCATAAATGTGTTACATTATTTAAACAATAAATCATATTTCTTTTTTCTTCAATTCGAAATTAAATTACACAAACTCAAAATGTCAAGTGACATGTGGACAAGTATGGTGACCATAATTTTAGGCTCTTTATTGTGCATTGCACCCAGGGAGCAGATCGTGATATTGAGGGTGGTGAGAGTACTGGTCATTCACTCCCACCACCAACTGTCTTCCATTAGGTCATGACTGCCCTAAATTCACTTCAAGAAGTAAGACTGATTTACTGATAGGTAACTGGTTACTGGCTGTTCTTAGATGTTTGCTAGCTGTCTGGTCATTGAGTAGTCGATAGGGCGTTTAATTGGTTTTAGATATGTATTTGCTGTCTAATTTGGTTGTTGGCTGATTTTAGAATAATCAGATCTAGATTTACATTATTTGCTCTAAGGTGATCATTAGCTTGACTAAAAAGACTGAGCTTGACTAGCTTGACTAGATATTAACTTTCTGTCTTAGATATTAGCCAATGCCTGGTCTCAGATGTTTATTAGATTGTCTGAAATGGTCATTAGCCAGTCTAACATAGGTATTATCTGCCCCAAGGTGGACATTATCTGATCTAGAATGTTTATTATTAGTTGGGGCCAGATGCATATACTTTGCCTTTGCAGTAAGATTGCATCTTAAGAACTAGCAGATGAGCAAGAAAAAGAAGTAATCGTTTTTTCTTTTTTTAATTTAGACTTGTTATATAGCTTATACATAAGCAGTCCAACCACTGGTCTAACATGTTAATTATCTAGTTTAAGATATACATTACTTGGTTCAATATCATTAACTTGTATAAGATGGTCATTAGCTAGTTTAAGACAATTAACTTGTCTAAAGTTGTTGCTAGTCTCTGATGGTCATTATCTGGTCCAAGATTTTTATTAGATTAAGACCATTAACTTATCTAAAATTGTTGTTAGTCATTATTGGATGGTCATTACCTGACCCGAGATCAACATTTGGTTGTCCATAGAGTTAGCTGGTCTAAGATTGCCACTGTTTTGTCAAAGATGGACATTAGATGGACTAAGATGCCAGTACAGTAATGTGGCTGTTACCTCATCTAAAATGGTTACTAGCTGGCTGTGTTTCCCTATCCTATCCTATCATATCCTATCCTATCCTATCCTATCCTATCCTATCCTATCCTATCCTATCCTATCCTATCCTATCATTCGGCTTAGTCCCTGGTTTATCAAGGGTTGCCACAGGTGAATGAACCACAAATTACTTTGGCATATGTTTTATCCAGCAGATGTCCTTCTAGCCACAAGTGTTTCAAACCACACTATTAAAAATATTACCATTGATGGTTTCATGGCCAACCCTTAACATACATGGAACCTTTCCATTCCACTAAAGGAATGATTTCTAGATGAAAGATAATATAAAACAGTCTAAGAGAATCATAATTCTGTTAAGACCAGAAAAGTCTACTGAAAAGTACTGAAAAGGGATCAAAGTGTTTAACTCTATGGCGAAAACACTTTTGGAAGCTTTATTTTTAAGAGTGTGCTAGCTTAAGCTTAAGATACTCCTCTGCAAGAAAACAACCAGCAAATAAGCTTCAGAGGAACAAGCCATACTGTATTCTTGAGAGACAGACAAGGGTAGAGAAACGTGGAAAATGACGTCACACACCTTTCTCTTCACAAATAATTTGACATATGACACAATCCTGGAGAACGGAGGATCTCCGAGGCAGTGGCTTCTTTATTTAGTGCTGCTGTCTCAGAGCTCTAGCTTGGCCCATGCGAGGTACAGCTCCCCACTCTAATAATCAACCCACTCTGGACCTCCAGTCTGTTTGCTTTTCTGTTTTATAGGAAGCTCTGTCACTTACCATCACCCTACCCGGTCATACAGGATGCTGTGTTGTCAAATGAAAGGATTCTTGAACAAATCTTGAGGAATTCTTGAGGAAACTCCGGTTTTGTGGCTTTTAAGCGAGACTTGGTCGATATCATATTTATCATTTTAAAAGGGTTCAAACACTAGTGGAGTGTTTGAAAGGGTTCTGGTGAAGGACCGTGTGGATGTGTGTGTAGGAAAGAGAAAAGGAGCCACATTTTGATGGCTTTACAAAGGCCCCGACTCAAGGAGAATTGTGTGGTTGAAGGGAAAGAGCATTTGGCAGGGTAAACAATATGCACTAATGAGGTAAAAACCACAGGAACAGGTGGTGTAAGATTGACTGAAAAAAAATTGTGAGTGTCCAATCTCTGACTGATTTATATTTTCTCTGTCTCTCTACACTTGAGTCAGGCTGTATGTGAGTTGCATCCAAGGCTAGTTTTGATTGCTGTATAGCTGACAAACACATATGCACACATTCCCACACACTTTCACACATTTGACAGCACTGAAAGCAGGGGACTTGCTGAGGGGCAGGATAAAGTGCCCTAGAAGGCCTTGACTGTGAACCAATCCAACACTTCTCTTCTCTTGCCTGACATGACTGTCCTGGTTTCACCTACTCTATGACCAGCAGATTGCCTTTCACCTAACTAGTTACGTTTGTAAATTCATTTCCTCCAAGTATTGCCCCAAAATAATTACTCAGATGCTTTAAGTACAACATAGTGGTTACTGCAATCAAATTGTATGATTAAATCTACTAAGTATTAAAAGTGAAGTACAATAAATGTACTTGTGAAAAGATCTTATACATGAACTGATTCATTATTTGTAACATTATGTAACATTGATATTACTCTGTACCATATGTTTTTTTTTATTACACTGAAAAACAATCAGTTCTTACGAGTCCTTTTTTAATGAGTTGGACTATTCTGGTTAGGGATGAAATGATTATAGATTTTGGTTGTATGATTATAGTCTAAGGAATAATCACAGTTTTTACAATTATTATCCATTAATTAATTTCAAAACAGACTAGTTTAGAAAATCACATGAAAACTCTTTATATTTTAAAGTGTTATTTATTGCTGCTCAGTAACCAAATAATACAGCACAAAGTAATAATAAAAACAAACAATAGTCTACTTATTTTTCGACTATTTTAGGATAAGTAATAATTTTATGCTGAAAATAAATGACAGAAAAATGAATAAAAATAAATAAAAATAAGAATAAAAAATATATAGTATTTGTTTAATGAAACTCTAAGCTACACATTAATATTTACCTTTTAAAGAGAACAAATGTAGTGAAAGGCTGCTGAACCTCTGTCTGAAAGGCACTTTTGATCAACTATATTACAAAATAGTTTGGTAATGTGTATATTCCATACAGAGTATGATATGGTGGCCGAGAGAGCTTAACTTGCTGCAATTTAAGAAAACACATGCAGTTACAAAATACACCAGCAAATTAAAAATAGATCTTCACCCGTTTGACAGAACACATGCTGCAAATCCTCACAATGCATACAGATTAAAAAACGCGCTGCATTTTCCCAAAACACACACATCAATAAACGTGCTGCATTTCTCACAACACACGGAGCTGAACACGCAGCAGTATCGAAAGCTCAGGTCTAAAAAGTCCAGATGTAAAGGTATATGAGTCTCTGATCCAAACCTCACAGTAGATGGCTGTAATAGTCTTTTTAAGTAAGTCAACCGCCAATAAAACAAGAAGAAAAAAAGAAAGAAATGTTTTCAACTACGAAGTTCTTCTGTGCTCCCAATATGCATGCAAACCGAACTTGCGCACGCAAAAGATGCGATATATGAACGGCCCTTAGTTAATAGCCTCAGCCATAGATAATCCAGTGTGCGTACGTATTAGCCTCTGTGTACAAGCTCAAAACTTTAAACTAGTGCACAGTTGGCATAACTTTTAGTTGCAGCAGTTTTGTTCTGTGCAGAAACTCGTTGTTGAGAAGCCTTTATGATTAATTAACCATGACAAATTAAAGCGCAGTTAATAGTGAAATCGCTGCATCCCTGATTAGATTCACTAAAATGGACGTGTTCAAAAGAGCCATTTGTTGTATATCTGATTAAATAGTTTTATAAGGTTTTTTATAATTGTTATAATTTTTATAAATTATATTGACTCCATGCGAACTATTTGCTTTCGATTCAGCTGTGAATCATATGTTTTATGAATTGTTGTGCTTTTGAATTCACCATACAAAGAGACACAAAGGGCTCTATTTAAACGATCTAGGCCAGGGGTGTCCAAACTCGGTCCTGGAGGGCCGGTGTCCTGCATAGTTTTGCTCGAACTTCCTTCCACACACCTGCCTGGAAATTTTTGTATACCTAGAAACAGCATGATTAGCTAGTTCAGGTGTGTTTAATTGGGGTTGGAACTAAAATATGCAGGACACAGGCCCTCCAGGATTGAGTTTGGGCACCCCTGATCTAGGCGCAAAGTCTAAAGCACATGGTGCAAAAGCATTAAGGGCATGTCTGAATCCACTTTTGTTATTTTAAGGATGGAAAAATATGGTTTGTGTCACGGTTCATGATCTAACAGAGTTGTGCTTATTCTCTTAATGAGTTATATGTGTGTTTTGAGCATAATTTGCATTAAACCAATCAGAGTCTCACCTCTCATTCCCTTTAAGAGTCAGTTGCTTCGCGCCATGGCGCATTTGCTATTTACATGGCGGACTTTGTAAGTGGAAAAACTGAACGTTTCAGTAGCAAGAAAACAGTTAAACAGACCATCTGTAGTGAGGATAAAGAATGGGCTACCTCCATTCAGCCTCTTTACTTTCTCCTTATTTTGCTTTTTACTTTACCCCTTTACTTTCGTGGATGAGGAAACGGTGTTGTATGCACTCCACTGAAGAGTTAGTCTAGATATTTGATTTGGTTTAACTGCAAAGATTTGTTTCAAAACTATTTCTAACTTCCGTTTTAAATTCCAGCAAACAATAAATGAACAATAATAATGAAGTGTGGTCAAAAAACTGAGTTATATCCAAACACATGTCCTATTCTTATGCCCCATATGGTGATACACACATCACCAAAACCCGACAGATGGAAAAATCTAAACTTGTTTTTATTAAAACAAATATAAATATGCATATAATAAATAATACTGCTAATAATAACATTATAATAAAAATGCTAATTGTCATTAATTAACTGAAAAAAGCCTGAATAAACTGAAAATAATGTGCTCTGCTGGACTTTAGACCAGCTTTTACTTGGTCAATGGCGCAGTCCATTTCAGTTTTTTAGAATAGCAATGCACTAACAATGCGCCTTAACACACCTCCATTATAGACCGGATCACCAATGAGTCTACAAAGTGGCGCTATTGGATTTGCTATTATGTCAACATGGCGCAAAACGTAAAAATTAGGGTTGCGCTGGTCTGATAACAGCAGCAAATTGCACCATACACATCTTGCACCTTATTGCACTGGGTGTATGACATACCTGCCAACATTCCGATCATAAAATCCAGGAAATTTTATCCAGGGGTGGGGGGTAAGGTGTGCGCAATGTGGGGAGCAGGTATGAAGATGGTTGCGCGTTGGTTCGGTGCGGTGTTGGGGGGAATTGGAATTCCGTGAGTTTTCCGGGAAACAGAACAATGCGGTAGGTGGGTCTGAAATACGGGAGACTTCCGGGAAAAACGGGAGTGTTGGCAGGTATGGTATGATGAGGCCCAAAGTCTTTTCTATTATTCTAATTTATATAATCTCACAGCATAAGTATTTAACACAATGTTTACCGAGTGCTAAACTGCCATTTTATAGCCATTTTATTTTACAGTCTGTAATTTATAAGAATATGTTATTCCGTATCCTTCGATAGCCTGACCCCGAAGACACCTCAGTGTTTGCACATTACTGTAGCTGCAACATCTTAACTGATCCCTGATCTGTGTCATGTACATGCACGCTGACTGCTGACTGTGTGGTGCCCGTGTGACTCACCGCCCCCTCGGCCAGTGTCTGAAGCATTACATTGCACAGCGCTGGACGTGTCCCTTTAGAAGTTCACCTTTAATTGCGTGCTTTGTGTGGAGGTTTTTGTCATGGGAGTTGATGCAGGCTGAGCTCTGTCTCCTGTTGTTGTGCCTGTTGTTATGGATGTTGTTTCTGCCAGCTCACATAAGCCAGGACTGCTCAGTGAGACAGAAGTGTCCAACGCCACGGCCAAACTTCTGTTGCGAGGTCAGGGTGGGTCTCCATGGGTGTACCGCAAGTTTGTACCTATCAACATACATTAGAAGCGAGATTCAGATGCCAGTGGGCAGCGGAAAAAGAAAGCAGAGAGCTGTAAAAGTGGGGTAGATCTCTTCAGGCTGTTTGGGCTATAAATATCTGACTCCCATTTCTTTGATTTGCAAATCAGGAGGCGTTTTTTTCCCCCTTTTCCCATCCCTCTCCTGCATCACGCTATCATTTAGGGCTGTGCCGAGCATCTGCGATAATCTCTCTGCTAACACAGCATTACAGGGAGTTGAGCATGTAGCACAGGGCCGTGTCAGATCCTTTAGTCATGAGAAGCAAATGTTGTCTGTTCAGCTCCGTCTGCCAGCCCCATCCAATGACAATGTTCATTAGTGCACATGGACACATGTACCCTCTCTCACTCTTCTTCTCTTTCTGTCTCTCTCATCTGCCATGTCTCTGGCTCTGTTCCAATTCCTAGTGTGCTGCCTTGCTGCCTACTACAGCTGCCTTCTAATGCATAATTATAATGCAATATTAATATTAATGGTGGACATTTATAAGGTTTAAAGTATTTTAAACTGTTTTATTTATGTCAGCATTGCCTCTCATCTTCTTTTGCTTTTGTGGCTCTGGCTCATTTCCAAAATTGAGTGCGCTACTTTTGAGGAAGCGTCTTACTGAAAATAGACCCTAATAAGTAAGCATTGTGAACATTCTACATAGGCAAAAAGCTTCAAAGCACACCAAAGGCTCAATTCATAATTCATGATTAGTTTGTACGTTAGCAGAATATCAAGCTATTTCTTAAGGATCATGTGACACTGACAACTGAAGTGATGGTGCTGAAAAGCTTTGCCATCAAAGAAATAAATATCTTTTAAAATTTACAAAACATTGAGAACTGTTTGTGAGCATCAGATAATAAAAATCATAATGACCCCAAACATTTGAACTATTCTGTAAATTTCACCAGTATATAATTATACACTTAATTTATTAACTATATTTCACAGCTATAATTAGTTTCATACACAGCTACAATAGTTTAACATTTATTCATCTTTAAAAAATTTATTCAACACATCTATTCAACAAATCTTTTTCTTTAAAAATAGTTAGCATTTACATAATTGTGTGTTGTGAATATTTATTATTGTTACGTGACAGAACGTAATAATTATTTGTTCATTTATCTTATATGTATATAAATATATATAAATGAACAAATAAATAGATAAATGAACAAAATACAAATCTATCAAAATACAAATCTATCTATATATATATGTGTGTATATATATATATATATATATATATATATATATATATATATATATATATATATATATATGGCGACGCAGTAGGTAGTGCTGTTGCCTCACAGCAAGAAGGTCGCTAGTTCGAGCCTCGGCTGGGTCAGTTGGCGTTTCTGTGTGGAGTTTGCATGTTCTCCCTGCAACCCATTCGCATGGGTTTCCTCCGGGTGCTCTGGTTTCCCCCACAGTCCAAAGACATGCGGTACAGGTGAAATGGGTAGGCTAAATTGTTTGTAGTGTATGAGTGTGAATGAGTGTGTGTGGATGTTTCCCAGAGATGGGTTGCAGCTGGAAGGGCATCCGCTGCGTAAAACAAATGCTGGATAAGTTGGCGATTCATTCTGCTGTGGCGACCCCAGATTAATAAAGGGACTAAGCCGACAAGAAAATTAATGAATGAATGAATATATAAATATATACACACAGATTTGCATTTTATTTATTTATTTATTTATTTATAGATAAAGTATTTATCATTTTATAAAATTGCATATGAATATACAGTATATATATTGACCGAACACTATTGTCATTATCAATAAAAAAGGATTCGGTATGAAGCGCTTTAATTTTATTAAAATGTGGCTGCTAAGGTTCGTGCCTTGGAAGCAGTGCCAATAAGCTTGGGATGTAAGTTTGTCATTTCCAATGGAGTCATGGGACTTGTGCACCTCGCTCCAATATGCAATATTGATCAATAAATATACAGCAAGCACACAAATATGTTATTTTTGTTATTTTGCATGCAATTATTTGTGATTAATTGTTAAGGAGCACCACTTTTAACCAATGAATGTATCATAGAATTGTTTTCTCTGTCAAGTAAATGTGACTGAAATGAAGTTAGAAGGCAGCATAATTTCACTACCTACCATTTAGATCTGATTTTGAATCTTAATCATGTTTATAATGCCTAAAGTGCTGCCTACGAAGACTGCTTACAAGATTTCGAAACAGATCCCTTTTTCCATCTCACCCCACTATCTCCTTCCCAGGAGTGACAACAATCTGACTAGAGATGATTGTGTGTGTGTGTGTGTGTGTGTGTGTGTGTGTGTGTGTGCGTGTGTGCGTGTGTGTGTGTGTGTGTGTGTGTGTGTGTGTGTGTGTGTGTGTGTGCGCGCGCACGTGTGTGTGTGTGTGTGTGTGTTGGTGGAGGGTGATTGGGTGTTTTGGGGAGGCCGGGGATCTGATGTCTGTGTGTGAGCAGGTGAAGCCTCTCTGTGGAGCACAGCTCTTAAAGAACAGCTTGAGCCTGGCGCTCCTCCTCTGTTCCCATGCAGAGAGAGCTTTACCAACATGCCGTTCCGCGGCCCTCTCTATAGGGGGATCGGAAACTTTGAAGGAGTGAAAGTAGGTCAGCAACTTTTGCTGTGTTCTCTTCTTCCTTTTGATGTGAATTAAGCGAATGAACATAAAAAAAAAACATTAAATGGTAATGAAACTGATATTGGACTCACCATTTCAACTTAACAACAGCTTGTTTCCATGTGTTATTAATTGGAACTTTTTAGTATTAGTAGTCAATTAAGGTTAAAGTGCTGAAGTTAATTTTAATCCAAGTTCAAAAGCCTGTAAGTAGAGATGCACCCATTGTAATTTTAATGCCCAATTCAGATATTTTTTTAAATTTGACATGCCGATACCAGGTTTTGCTGATTTTCTTTCTAAGACGTATAATTGATATCATATGCAAACAAAAATATGCTTTTATACATTTTCTTTAAATTAATAATTTAAAAAATGATGTCAAGGTCTGTTTCATCAGCTGTTAATAATATCAACTGGCTGGAATTAGTCAGATTATCGGCCGGTAACCAGTTAGACCGGTCGGTCGTACCGCTTGTGATTCACCATGAAATCAATTATTTACATTTTTTAAAATTGCTATGTTGAAAGTCTTTTCCAACAAAATGTTTATGTTCATCTAGACAACCTGTCACAGAGATGAACTCTGTAATTGTCTCCTCCAAACATTAGAGGGCTCCCTCACCGAATACTGACTTCAGACACTCTCACATACACTAGCTGGTACTGATTGATTTGCCCAGTTGTCAGCAACTTTCTCTTCTATATAAGCAGCTTGCGCTACTATTGTTAAACTATTGTTATACTATTACTATTATGTACTATTGTTATACTGCCGCCAGCCCCGACCTACAAACTGTTTACTGTCGTCAGTTGCTCTTAAACCTTTTTGTAGTTTTGCCAGAATGGTGTTTTGACCATCATTCTAATAAAAACCTGCTAATGGATCCAACTCTGAATGATGCTTTGTTACAAAGTGAAGTTTATTTATAAACTAATTTCGAGAGGAAGTGCTTATGATTGATAGCAGCTGGTCCTCATTAGCTAATGCATGATTCAGTCAGACGATTCCTTATACACTATGAATAACCAGAGTATCTTACCTTAGCCATCTTAGCCTTGAAGATCCCCCCTTCCACCCCTACTCCTCCCATTTCCTTGTCAGGGCAGCACGGAGGCCTAATGTTTAGCATCATTGCCTCACAGCAAGAATGTCACTGGCTCAGATCTTACCTGGCCAGGTCGGCGTTTCTGTGTGGAGTTTGCATGTTCTTCCCGTGTTTGCGTGGGTTTTCCCCAGGCTCTCCAGGTTCCTCCCACAGACAAAAACATGTAATACAAGTAAATTGACAAAACTAAATTGACATTATAGACAAGCGTTGAATCCAGGATTCACTCTATAGCATTCATAATCTACATCTACCATTATCAAGCAGGGGAGTTCTCGAGACCTACCTGAACTCGGACTCCCCTCTCACCCTGCAACAGGGGGGAGCCCCGGGCTCGAGGATCTCACGAGCTCAGGGCTCTCTCCCGGGAATACCAAACACGCTTTATAATCAATCATCAGCTAAGGGCGAACTCCTGAAACAGCTTTTTTCTAAGAGCTTATTCTGCTCTTATTCTAACTATTGCTTACAGTGCATGTTAGAAACAAAATGCCTACATCAGAATTAACATATTTATGTCTTTTGGGTCAAAAATAAACCAGAACCTTTTAGAAATAATGGCAACAAAATAAATAAAATACTTTAAGTCTAAGATGAGGGGGGCAAAAAATGGCTATGCACAATTAAACTAAATCTTATACTGAAGTGAAATGGATAAATGATCACTAAAAGGTGGTCTAAAGAACAGTGTTTGAGTAGGGTTTGTCATTTGTCATGGTGGGCTCACTCACATATGGACAGATCTCAGGGTTTATCATAAAAACATGTATTTATTTACAATAAACACTCACAACAGGCTGGACAATGAATAAACTGATATTAATACACAAGACATGATTAAACTGAATACATACAGGGGTGTGACACAGTGTAACTAATGAAAATGAACAAACGGCGGGAAAACAGAACAAAGGAATCACATGACATAAGCAGAAGCACATGGAACAAACACATGGGACGTCACATGACACAACAACTACATGAACACAACACAGACACACCAGACTCATTACACCAAGGAAGATCATGACCATTGGAATTGCATGGGAGTTGATTCATCACATCATTAGTTTGGTTTTTAAAACATTCCTGAACTTCAGCATTCACAACAAGCTAATTACACACCTATGAAAAATAAGATTCAGAAATATTTGCAACCTCGCATCTGTTCTTTGTTTACATGTTTAGTAATGTAAGAGTGCGATCAACCTGTCTTTCATATGAGATAATCCAATATCAAACAACAATAATCCCATCAATTCTCAACAGATGTAATCAAGTATTAGCTTGCTCTCTCTCTCTCTCTCTCTCTCTCTCTCTCTCTCTCTCTCTCTCTCTCTCTCTCTCTCTCTCTCTCTCTCTCGCTCTCTCTTTTTGATGGTTGAATGGCAAGTTTAAAAAGTTACCAATGTTAAAAGGTTACCAAGTATTTCAAACCAAGACATCAAACATTCATATTTTAATGGAATATTTCCGTATTTCTAATAAATGATTTAACTGTGCATATCATTAATTAAATGTATGTGCCCTCATAATATCTTCCCCTACCTTGTCAATGATGGCATGTTTACTGGCATGAGGGTGGTATCAAAATGTCACTCCATTCCGTTGGTCTTGTCCTACATTTTTTGTTTCTTGTTGGAGAAGCGGTTTCACTCAGGTATGTATCACGCTGACTTTAACACATACAGAAATCTTTTCGGTTTCACCTGTATACTAAAGTTGCGTTGGCTCTGAGCCGCGGGCTAAAGTGAGATAGAGGACAGGACGGGGCGGCTGACCCAGTTACACTTCCCTCCTTCAGCAGTGCGGATCACAGATGGCTCACACTGCCTTATATAAGCACTTTAATTTACTGTTACTAAATGTTTATATTTCTCTGCCCATGCCCTCACGTTGAATGCCAGAGGGGGCCGTTTGCAGCAGACCTTTGATTTGATGCATTTTATGAGATGTCAGATCGCCGTATTTCACAGCCATCTGAGCGTAGACATTTCCAGACGCATTTGCAATACTGAGGAATTTAAAGAAGTCTTAATAAGATAACATAAAGGGCTTTTTATCTTTTCAAAGGTCAGGATATTTTTAATATTACATGCATGGTATAGACTGTGTTGATTCTAGTCCAATTAGACTGCGGTAAAACACCAGGCTGCAGTGAAAAAATATTTTTTATAGGTTAATTATGAAGTACGTCTGGAATAGGAGGGAAACATGAACACTGTTCATTTTTATCTAGCTTCTCGCTCAGTGATACTTGTACAGTTTCATGTCAGATAGGAACTGGTTCTATTGTATGTTACAGCAGGTCTACTCAGGTTGCAAGCTTCTTCTATTAAAACAGTTCAACTATTTTATCAAAAGTAATAATAAATTGTAAATGTTATTCATGAAAAAACCTGACAAAACACTGCCTTCATGCCTCAAACGAACGAATGAATGAACCTTGAAATTCTAAATGGGTTTTTTAAATTGAAATTCAGCTCTGTAATTTTAACATTTATTAAAATAATTAACATTTATTTAATTATTAATTTTTTTTCGACTACTTCTTCCGCCATTCATTTTCATCTGCAGCTGACGTCAGAACAGCAGAAGCTGTTACTAATTCACCAACATCACTTTAGAGCTAGTATTTGAATGATTCTCTAGCGTAATGTCTAAAGTGATGACAAAACAGGTGATTTTGCTTAAAGTTAAAGATTATAAGGCTGACCGACATGAAATTCCATCAGTCTACAGAGATATCTCAACGTATTTCTCTGTTGCAGTTGGGATTTCACAATAATTAACCTCAAAAAAGCCAAAATAATACAACTCTAATATTACAACCTATGTTACAGTAAACAGCACTGTAATCATTACATACAGTTGAAGTCAGAATTATTAACCCCCATTTGATTTTTTTTCTTTTTTAAATATTTCCCAAATGATGTTTAACAGAGCAAGACAATTTCCACAGTATGTCTGATAATATTTTTTCTTCTGGAGAAAGTCTTACGCCATTTTAAGTTGAAAATTATTAGCCCTTTTAAGCTATAAATTTTTTCGATAGTCTACAGCAGTGTTTCCCAACCCTGTTCCTGGAGGCACACCAACAGTACATATTTTGGATGTCTCCCTTTTCTGACCCAATAACTTCAGGTGTTGGAGTCTCTTCTGATGTTATGATAAGTTGATTCAGGTGTGTTTGATTAGGGAGAGGTTGAAAATGTGTACTGTTGGTGTGCCTTCAGGAACAGGGTTGGGAAACAATGGTCTACAGAACAAACCATCGTTTTACAATAACTTGCCTAATTACCCTAACAAGCCTAGTTAACCTATTTAATCTAGTTAAGCCTTTAAATGTCACTTTGAGCTGTATAAAAGTCTTGAAAATATCTAGTAAAATTTTATTTACTCTCATTATGGCAAAGATAAAATAAATCAGTTATTAGAAATTAGTTATAGTTAACTATTATGTTTAGAAATGTGCTAAAAAAATCCTCTCTCCGTTAAACAGAAATTGGAAAAAAAAAAATAAACATGGGGGTTAATAATTCAGGGGGGCTAATAATTCTGACTTCAACTGTAAATCATATATCATTACATAAAACAAATTAAATAGTAATTTTTGGAACTTGTTCCTTTATATAAACTGCCCAAATTTCATAATGCTATACATAATTGTAAATAATAAATGCTAAAAAAGTTTTTAGTTCTGACTGCTTGTATCACGGTATATAAAAACATGAGGTAATACGACATGCAATAGTTATCATTAGAACAACACGTCCTAAACTGTTTTTCAGTCCGAGCGCGTGTCTGACATCAGCTCACCCTCAGGTTCCGTCTGATCAGACCAAACATCTGCTCTGCCGCAGATGCTGATTGGCTGAGAGTGAACCAGACGCCCTGTCAATCAAGCTGATGAGTACACAGAGAGTGGGCAGCCAGCGGAAAATGAGCCACAAAGTCAATAGAGGGCCAGTCAATGGTGACACTTTGGCTGTTTAGACTTGTCCTTAGGAAAGTTCACGAAAACTTTTGCCAGTTTTTTGTTTGTTTTTTCTGTGTGTAGCAGAGGAAATCAAATGTTGAACACATGGCTGTATTAAGACAGATGTGGCAGGGCTGAGCTGCACAAAGCTGCTCCATCTCTGTTTTCGCTCTGATTTGTCTGAACAAAGCAAACCACGTTTTCCCACTTTTACTCTCTCGGAATTGAGTTTAAAGTCACGTAATATTTTTTCAATTTGTGTAAACTCCAGTAGGAAGAAATACGATTCTCACACAATGACTGTAGGGGTGAGAATTGTGAGTCTCTGGCAGTTTCATCCGTTCAATTTTTTTTCAGACCGAGTCTCCTGACTGTGATGGAATATAATGAGTGAGATTATTAACATCTTTGTCGAGAGATTTCGAAAAAGCCGTAAAGCAGGAGAGCTACGCAAAAAGGCTCTATTTGCTCTCTTTTTATAGCACAATCGAGAATCGATAGGGATATTAAATGGATGCTTTATTTCTTAATGGAAAGTGTTGATATTTAAATAACTCAAGACTGCATTGAGTTCTGATGATCTTATGTATTACCTTACTCACAGATTCCCCTAAAATAAGTTGATAAAAATAAAAATTGAGTAAAACTGACTTTATGTACTGTATGTGTGAACAGACGCCACACATAAATATTATTTTATATGAATTAATTTAATGTTTTTAAATGTGTATTAAGCTTATTTAATAAGCTTTGTTTGCTTATTTGATAAGCTTGTTTGCTTATTTGGGCGACACGGTGGCTCAGTGGTTAGCACTGTTGCCTCACAGCAAGAAGCTCGCTGGTTCGAGTCCCAGCAGGGCCAGTTGGCATTTCTGTGTGGAGTTTGCATGTTCTCCCCGTGTTCATGTGGGTGTCCAAAGACATGCGCTATAAGTGAACTGAATAAGCTAAATTGGCCATAGTGTATGTGTGTGAATGAGTGTGTATGGATGTTTCCCAGTACTGGGTTGCAGCTGGAAGGGCATCCACTGTGTAAAACATATGCTGGATAAGTTGGCGGTTCATTTCGCTGTGGCGAGCCCTGATGAATAAAGGGACTAAGCTGAAGGAAAATGAATGAATGAGTGTGCTTATTTGTTTTGATATGTGTTTTCTATGTATTTTTTAAATTATTTATTGTAAATTTGTAGTTTTTTGTTTATTTGTTAGCTTTGCACTAAGTTAGATAGTTTGTTGTGTTTTGGCTGCAGAAGGAGAGCAGGTAACTCCTAATTGTCTATTCGGGGCTCAAACCAGCTACCTTCTTGCTGTGATGTGACAGCACTACCCAGTGTGCCCCTGTGTGGCCCCTAATACTTTATTTAATTGTTTGGAATTATATGTGAATTTCTATTTATTTATTTGTTTTTATTGATATGTAAACAACCCCTTTTTCATTTCTATATTGGTGCAGTTTGATTAATTTAAGGGCCGGATTTAGTTTGGTTGGGAGTTTTTAAATTTATTTATCTTTACTTTGGTTTTAGGATTCTCTTAACATCTGTGCCCCAAAAACTCAATTTCTGTTTCATTTACTCATTGGCTTAATAATTTTTTTTTTATGGCAAAGTGTTTGTTTTGTTTTTTCCTCATATGAAAATGAAAATTATTATTATTATTATTTTTGCAAAACATGTCTCCTGTTTCAATCAAAGTATCCTGACTGAGTAGTCATAAAACAAAGCACTAAAAAGTAATTTGAATATCATTGTTCAGATAATTGCCTTGTAAGAATTTATTGAATTTCTAGATATATATTTTTAATTCACTGATGTTATAGCAGGACTCATGACAAAGTGTTGAAATCTGAATCTCTTGCGGAAACACATGTGAGATTAGCAAGTTTGTTTTTTTTTCAGGAAAATCCAAGAACCCTGAAGATGCCCAAAGTAGGGCCCGCAGGCCAAAGTTGGCCCATTACAACCTTTGATTTGGCCCACCATCCTAACTTAGAGCAGTGGTTCTCAAACTTGGGGTCGTGACCCCTGCGGGGTAGCATGATCACCTCACAGCAAGAAGGTCGCTGGTTCGAGCCCCGGCTGGGTCAGTTGGCATATTTGTGTGGAGTTTGCATGTTCTCCTCGTGTTTGCGTGGGTTTTCTCCGGGTGCTCCGTTTTCCTCCACAAGTCCAAAGACATGTGCTTTAGGTGAATTGGGTAAGCTAAATTGTCCGTAGTGTATGTGTGTGAATGAGTGTATGGATGTTTCCAAGTGATGGGTTGCAGCTGGAAGGGCATCCGCTGCGTAAAACATATGCTGGATAAGTTGGTGGTTCATTCTGCTGTGGCGACCCCAGATTAATAAAGGGACTAAGCCGAAAAGAAAATGAATGAATGAATATATGTAATAAGTCCATATAAAATGTAAAAAATACTATATTAATTAATGTAAAGCAATCTTTTCTAGTCATTTTTAATTATTAATAAATAAATTAGGAATTTATCCATGGCAACTATATTTACCTTTGGCCCACTAGCCTCAATCAAGTTTGGTTTTTGGCCCTTCATGAGAAAAAGTTTGATTGATTCCCTGATTTAGGGAGTACATTACCATTTTTTTATTTTTTTTTTACAAATTAAGACTACTTTTCATTAGTTGAGATAAAGGTTGTAATAAAATAACATAATAATCCATTTTTATTTCAGAGAAGCAGGAGAAAAGTTAAATGGCTGAGACAGCAGCTAATATAATTTTGTTGATGAAAAGAGGACAATAAAACAGGCCAATAAAAGACACAGCACTGAATGTGACTATCAGGATTTTCATTGGATCTTGTGACATTTTTCTTCACAAGTTTGTGTATTTGCTAGAGTTTGTTCACTGTTGAAGTCTGCTATGGTGAGCAGCCATGGCCTTATGGTTAGAGAGTTGGACTTTTGATCAAAAGGTTGCGGGTTCAAGCTTTGGGTAGTGAATTACTTTCCAAAGTTCACTTTACCAAAAGAATTACTCTCTTCTTTGAGCAAGGTACAAAACCCCCAACTGCACCCTTGGCAGCCCACTGTTCTGGATTGTATCTTCCATGGTATAAGTTGCTTTGGATTAATGTAAATGTATATCGGATCCTGCTGTTGACATGCTGTTTTTTACGTATGTCAGTGTGTGTAAAGCATTGTGTGGTTTCAGGTTTAGTAGCTCTGGGTGTTACGTCACAGCCTCAAGCGGCCTTGATTGACATCTCCCAGGAGTGCCATTTGTCTGCTGAAGTATAACAAGTGCCAGTAACTCTGTACTGTTTGCTGGCAGCCAATCAAAATGAAGTAGGAGCACTTAACTTGGGCTGGTTGCATTTCTCCCAGAACCTGCTTTGCCATGTGATGAAAGAGCGAACAACGTTTGTTTTTGAAGTCCATTAAATATGGCATCTACTTTAGTGATTTTAATAAGTTAGGTTGTGACATTTGCAGCTTTTTTTTTCTGCAGTGCAAATGGACACAGTACAAACCACAGGGCAGAACATCCATCCGTTACAACACTCAGGCCCTGCCCAGAGCTGCTGTATACATAATCTGATTTAAGCTCAGTATGTGTGTGTGTGCGTGTTCTCTGGCTGCTGAATAAATGAATGCAAGCTAAGGAAAAATGACAACGAAATAGCGTAAGACAATTGACGTAAAGCTTAAATGTTAATTATTTCATTATTTGGCTTCTTTTAGAAGTGATTAAATGCAATTTCCGTAGTGCAGTTGTACTCTCTTGCTTTTTTAGTCGCTCGCTCAACTCTTATTCTTAACCGCTGCTTAAAAAGATAGTAAAATTAATATTCTGTCATACTTAATTCATCATTGTTTCATTATAAATGCACATGACTTACTGTCCTTTGTAGAATGCAAAGAAGTGAAACTAAATAGCATTATAAAAGCATTATAAAAGTCTTTTGAAGGCATATGATACTGTAGCTTTGTCTGAAAAAGTAGTACTTTTATCATTAGCTAAAAATTAGATTGTTATTATTAAGTAAAACATATTATTAAAATGAATTAAAAACAATTAAATTAACAATTGAATATTGTCTGAAACAGTTAAAAACTACATAGGCTCATTCTGAAAACATAGCCCTACAATATATACTTTTCTGGAGATCGGGAATTATGAAGCCAGAGCTACTTATGACTGCGTTTCATCTTTAAAATGAACGCTACGGTCCGGTATGATGCTGTTCCTTTTCTCGCATAGCAGCTGACCGCTTACCTCCATGTGGATGGCTTTTTCCACTGTTACCAGTTTGTTCGGTAGATCGACATGTACGTAGGTGGACTTGAAATGCAGAGGGGAGTTGACCGCGACAGCAGTATTCGAGGAGAAGAACGGTTCCAGAAAGCAGGTAAGACAAAAGACAAAAAATGAAATAAACAGGTAAATAACAGGGTGGGAATGTGGTCAAATCTGAAAACGTGGTAAAAAATCAGGCTGCAGTAAGGGCTTTTCTTTTTTGCATTGATTTTGAAAATACTGCAGTTGGGTTTAGTAAAGTGAGTGCATGGGTCAATCTGTGCAGGATTTACGTGAGAACAACAGCCGCAAATTGCACTTGCTAGAGAAATTTGAGATCTGAAAAAGCATAAACAGCGGCCTCTGGTGGATTTGCAAAAACAAAAACTGCAAAAAAAAACTAGCTCCTGGGACGTATTTGCCGATCTCCAGAAATGTATATAGGGGTACATAACCAGAAAAAGTCTGAGTTGGTTGAAATCCTAAACAAACTGTTTTGCTTGTCTTGTTTTTGACTTTAAATAAAAACTATTCAATAAGTTTACCTACTAATTTACTTGTTAATAAAAGTATAATACTAGAACTGAATTAAAGATAAGTATAAACATTTTCCAAATTATGTAAATTAACAAAAAAAATTTATTATTACTTAAAAATGAAATAACTTGAAACTAATTTAGCTGATTCACGAAATAAACATTATTTATTATTTTATTATATCATTTTATTTTTATAATAATTATGAAAACACTAAAATATATGGACTGGAATGGGCTATAAACGCATCAGGCTGAAAGTCATTACAGAAAATCAATTAATATTGAGGAACCACTTTGTATCAGTAGTTTGAATTAGTTTTTACTTATGTTTTTTACTTTTAGTAATTACTAATTTGTTCACTCATTTAAGCTAAACAGATGCCACAAATATAGTACACATTCTCATTACTGTGTTGACTTGTTTTAAAATGTGGGCATGTTGAACAGTTTTTTCCAGGTTTACAACTTTAAAAAGATTTGAGGTTGAGTAAATAATGACAGTTGTTTTTTATAAGTGCCTTCTGTGCACCTTAGATGCGATGCAACCCAAACAAAATGAATATTTTATTAAAGCTTGGCTGCCTCGGTATTAAAAGCATTGGAAATTTTGCTGTGGCCGTTCTACCATATAATGCTTTGTTTTGAGTCATCAGGTCATTTCAGAGAAAAAAAGATGCCTGCTCCATGTTACATTCCCTGCCACATCCAATGATTACCAGCCACCCTGACACTGACCTCTCTGACCGACTGTGTGATTTGTGGATCATCATCTCCCTGGACAAGCTGCGTCACAGATCATGACATGTAAAGATTGAACAAACAAGTTGAATAGAGTGCAAACATGCAGTTCTCCTCAGAATGACAGCGCTGGTAATGTGATTAGTAATCTGATGATGTAAACATAAAGGACTCAGAGAGGAACGTCCTCAGGAATTTTCTGACAGGAGTGGGGCAGTGCCCAAAGAGGAGAGAGAGAGAGAGAGAGAGAGAGAAAGAGAGGGAGAGAGAGAGAGAGAGAGAAAGAGAGGGAGAAAGAGAGAGAGACTATCTGCGTTCAGAGAAAGTTTATCTGCCTTTGTCAGCTTGCCCCTGTGGGGTTTTGGTGCTTGTTAAAAAGTCCTGACAGAAAAACAGCAGCAGTAACAAAAAGACAGTTGTGAGTGCAAGCTCAGTGAGCATGTAGATGAACAAACTTGAGCCGTCTGCTATTTTTAAACTTTATCTTGCACCAAAAAGTGTCTTTTGCTTCTTGTTGGCTCACTTTTGCAACATATCTCACTCTATCGAGACTTCAGATGATCATCCATTTAACTTCTCTGTATTTAAGTGATGTTTTATAAACAAATTTCGGGAGGAGCATGCGCAGATGTTTCAGCAATTCAGTATGTCATTGACAATCATTCTATTATCCAATCAGTATTAGACCAAACTCCTATAAATACCAAAGCTGTCCTACCTGCAGTATCTCACGACTTTAGCATCCCTCCACCACCCCGACACCTCACCTCTTAAACATTATATACCCGGGGAGAGCGTTCTCTAGACCCTTCGCTCGAATCCCAACTTCTCTCTATTCGCTGATAAGGGGAATAACACGAGCTGGGATGTCTTCCCCGGGCTCAGAGCCCTCTCCCCAGACAGCATGCCAAATACGCTTTATTCTTAAACATCTGTAAGTGTGAACTCGTGATTTAATTATCATACTGTGTGTGTGTGTTTTTAAAGTTCAGATGAACTGATTGGCCTTGTGATGTTTAAAGTACAGGCTCAGTCTAAGTCTAGTAATTGTAAAGTGCTTTAGGGGGCTCACTGTAACAGGAAGGCACTGTGATCATTCATTCATTACCGCCGCTTGTTTGAGGTAAAATATAACCTCTGTTCTCTATTGATCTCCTGACAGTTTCCAGCAAGGATCAGGTCTTATTCAGAAGTGGGCATGGGAATTAATGAAGGGATCTGACTGGGCTAGCATGGAAGATTCATTATGAAGAGTGGAAAATACTCTTTATTGCTACAGATTGTGATTTCAAGAGGTGCTTAGAAGTATTAGGTTGAAAAATGCAGGGCCTTTTATCTTGTAGTACACACACCTGAAAATGTAAATAGTCATAAAAAAGATGATGGGATCACCTTTTGGTAATAGTTTCGGCACCAATTCTCACTAACCCAACTGCCACCTAATAACTACTATAATACATTCATTCATTCATTAACCTTCGGCTTAGTCTCTATTTCAGAGGTCACCACAGCGCCAACCATTCCAGCATATTTTTTACACAGCAGATGCCCATCCACCTGCAACCCAGTATTGGGAAAAACTACTATAATAATAAGCAGAATATTAGGAGTTTTTTACACTATTCACAGTGAATAGTTAGTTAATAATGAGAATTCTACCTCAAAATAAACTGTCACCAGTATTTTTATTTTATGTTTTTTTTGTAAACTTTAATATATAGTTAGATTGTTTGCAGTACACTATATGTATTAAACAACAACATAAGATGTTTAAGGACAAAATATAATGCATATAACAGATCATTTGAATCAATAATGTGATTTGTCATATTGATTTAATTCTGAGAATGTCAATTACAATCGTTTTTTTTTACTTTAATTATGTTATTTTTAGTGTGAGTGCTTAGAACAGTCACCTCATAGCAAGAAGGTCACCGGTTTGAGTTCTGGCTGGACCAGAAGGTCTTTCTGTGTGGAGCTTGCATGTTCTTCCTGTGTCTGCGTGGGTCTCTTCTTGGTGCTCCGGTTTCCCCCACAGTCCAAAGACATGTGATACAGGTTAATAGGATAAACTAAATTAGCCATTGTGTGTAGATGAGAGAGTGTGTGGGTGTTTCTCAGCACTGAGGGTTGTACTCTCTGTGCTGGGTTGCATCAGGAAGGGCATTTGCTGGTAAAATATATGAGAAACTGGTGGTTCATTCCATTGTGGTGACCCCTGATAAAGCTTTTATGTTGGATATGAGAATAAGCTTTTGAGAATATTGAGAATAATAATTTAATTACTTTACCAAATGTTATAGTATAGTTTTTAGCTAATATAATCACTTTATTTTACTAATATTACCCATTTACGATACATAACAATAACAACATATATATATATATAAATATATATATATATATATATATATATATATATATATATATATATATATATATATATATATATATATATATATATATATATATAGATACACTCACCGGCCACTTTATTAGGTACAGCTGTCCGACTGCTCGTTAACGCACATGGCAGCAACTCAATGCATTTAGGCATGTAGACATGGACACGACGATCTGCTGCAGCTCAAACAGAGCATCTGAATGGGAAAGAAACGTGATTTAAGTGACGTTGAATGTGACACGATTGGTGCATTCTCACACACAACCATCTCTAGGGTTTACAGAGAATGGTCCGAAAAAGTTGCTGACCATGTTCATCTCATTATGACCACAGTGTACCCATCTCATAATGCGCAAATAATCTCAGACTGGTTTCTTGAACATCACAATGAGTTCACTGTCCTCAAATGGCCTCCACAGTCACCAGATCTCAATCCAATAGAGCACCTCTGGGATGTGGTGCGACAGGAGATTCGCATCACAAAGAATTAAGGCAGTTCTGAAGGCAAAGGGGGGTCCAACTCGATACTAGTAAGGTGTACCTAATAGTGTGTCTGGATAAAGATAGATGGATGGATGGATGGATGGATGGATGGATGGATGGATGGATGGATGGATGGATGGATGGATGGATAGATAGATAGATAGATAGATAGATAGATAGATAGATAGATAGATAGATAGATAGATAGATAGATAGATAGATAGATAGATAGATAGATAGATAGATAGATACTTAATATAGATGTAGTATTGGAAGCTTTTGATCTTTGCTGCTCTTGGAATATGATCCAAGAATGTGAACATTAATCTCACATCAATAAAAACTATATTTTTGTCTATGGTTACTGTGTTTTCCCTTTGTAGGTCACAATATATTATATGAATGCATGCTGCTGAAAACAGAACCAATGACAGTTTGTCAGTTCTCCTCCCTTAAATCATCTCTTGCTGGTAATGCGGTTAGTAATCTGTATTTCACTTGTACTGCGAGGTGAACACCTTGTTGTCTAAGGCAGCTGTCAGTCACGTCCCCCAAGGCTAACAGAGAGTGTTCTGCAAAATCTGTTTTTGAGAAACTCATGACAGTTATGTAATGAACACTTCATGAGACAGTGGCGTAGTCATTACTCAGAGCGCAGCATCCAGAGCTTTACAGACCCTCTTCATCATACCTCCACCCATCTCCTCTATCTATCTCGCCTCTTTTTTTTTCATCGTGGAGGAATGTCATTAAATATTCAGAAGAATCTGTTCCAACAGGATCATAAATAATGCTTCTCTCCCAGTTGTGACACGCAAAGTGATGAACCTTTATATCGCAAGTTTTTCAGACATGATCTTAAAGAGAATAATCATGTCTTTTGTTCGCAGGAGAGCTAATTGCACTTTGGTGAGGGACGTTTCACCGGGGTGATGTTTTTTCTTTCTTCCTTTCTCTGTTTCTCTTTCTCCAGACCCCCCTCTATCTCTCGCTTTCTCTGTCACCGGCATGTCAGTATAATTGAATTTCTGCACACGTTCCCCTTTTTCATCAATCACACGTGCTGATAAGGTAGGTTTAGGAGGGACACTCAGGCAGAGCACACACAGAGAGAGAGAGAAATATAAAAAAAGAGAAACAGACAGGAGTGAAGGGAGATGAAAGGAGAGAATGAATAAGGAGAGGGGGGAAAAGCACTGACTGAATGGAAAACAGAGAAAGACTGTGATCTTATGGAGTTGTGTAACTAGTGACGGTGGTGCTGCAGTGCAGTGCTTTATCTCTGGGAACGTTCACCTGAAAGTGTCCCGCCAAGTAGAATTACTGGGAATTCAGCAGTGTTCATCATTATGCACATTATGAGTTTGAGTGAAATACAGTGAAGAAGGAGTTAAGCTTTGAGAATGTTTATTCAACTTGATTCAATTATATTTACCTTATTCGGAACTGTGAATCAGGTAACAGCATATCTTTATCTCATAAGCTGCAGTAATGAGACTTTGACACTAGGTCAGGCATAGGCAAACTCGATCCTCGAGGGCCGGTGTCCCTGCAGAGTTTTGCTCCACCACTAATCAAACACACCAAAACACCCTAATTAGTGTCTTCAAGATCATTAGAAAGCTACAAGCAGGTGTGTTTGATTAGGGTTGGTGCAAAACTATGCAGGGACACCGGCCCTCCAGGATCGAGTTTGCCCATGCCTGCACTAGGTCTTTTGGCATGCACACAGGTTGTTTGACATCAGACTTTGGTTTGTTTGGCTGATGGTTTTCTGAACTCCAGTGCACACCTGTGAATCACACCTACTGCAAGTACGTAAGTAAAAGGGATATTTCACCCCAAAATGAAAAATTCGGTTGTCATTTATTCACTATTTACTTGAAGCTGTTTGACTGTTGAACACAAAAGAAGATACTTTGAAGAAAGTTGGAAACCTGGAAACCTGTAATTGTCTTCCACAGCACAGTTAGTCTTCCATAGTATTTGTTTCTCCTGCTTGACTTTCTTCAAAATATATTAGTTTGTGTTCAACAAAATAAAGCAACTCATGAAGGTTTGGAACCTCTTAAGAGAGAGTAAATAGTGAGTACATTTTCATTTTTGGGTGAAGTATTCTTTTAAGTGGTAATATAGTTCATGTTAAATGGTCACTGTCTGCGATGTACAGTATAGGTCAACGCATCTTTAGTTATGTACTCACTCGCTTTCCTGACAAGCTTGATTGATGCATTACAAGCAGAGAGAATTTGTAGCCCATTTTCACTTGCCTTCTGTAGACATTGGCTTTTGTCTTGTTCTTTTACACCTTACAAACAGAGGCATGTGCCTTCTTGTGTTGCCACTGAATACTGAACTAAAGTCCACAATAAAATTTGAGCAAAGAAATCAACCGAATCCTTACTTCAACAAACCTCAGAATTATATGTTGAAATAATTTTTTCCAGACATGTTTTGTGAACAGATTAGCATAGGTCAAGCAACTTAATACTGATTGTCTGTTACAACCAAATCATTTATTCAACTTGGGATGCAGAGATTAGCTGATTTCACTATTAACTGTGCTTTAATTAATCAGTTTAATAAAACATAAAGACCCACAACACTGCATTCCTGTTTCCATGGAATGGACTATGATGGAAACAAAATAATACCAGCTGTGCGACAGATTAAAGTTTAGAGTTTATAGAAGATACAGAGGCTTTTACCAGGGGTACCCATAACATGTTTGTCTTGTTCTTC
This sequence comes from Danio aesculapii, assembly GCF_903798145.1. Classification (NCBI taxonomy): domain Eukaryota; kingdom Metazoa; phylum Chordata; class Actinopteri; order Cypriniformes; family Danionidae; genus Danio; species Danio aesculapii. Next base: position 26,289,667 of record NC_079437.1, read on the forward strand.
AATGAATACCTGGTGAATACCTGCTTGGTCCTCACACTGTTAATGCCACAGTCATCCTGCTATATTTATACTGTATGTAAACATCTACTTTCATTTTTTTTTTAATATATGTGCCTATTTGACATATATTTGTATATCTTTGGAATCAAAACATGAACTTTAAATATGCGAAATGCACATATTGCACTATAATTCAATTCAATTAATCTTTATTTCTATAGTGCTTTTACAATGTATAATGAATCACAAAGAAGTTCTAGTGAATTGAAACTGTGCCAGTTCAGTTTTCAGAGTTGAAGTTCAGTTTAGTTCAGTGTAGTTTTAATTTCACTGCTGAAAGTCCAAACATCCATCGATGCGCAGCTCCACAAGTCCCAAACGCTTTAGATGTCTTTATGTTTGGGGATGCGATCAGTTTGTGCTTTTACGTTTGGCTTGATTTCCTCTATTGCAAGTTTATATTTTGGACCTAAAAAATGTAGCTTTATTTACAGTGCGCTAACACTGAACGGCACATGCATCTATTAAGCATTAATGTAATGTAAAAATTCAAATAAACAAGAAGAGAGTTGTTTTTTCTGATGAAGATATGCAGAGTTTAGATTAACTGAACGCTTGCATCCTGTCAGTTATGCATGTCAGAGAAGCAAGTAATTAAAAACAGACTTCGACTGATTATTTTGTTCCAAAAAGATATACAAGTTACTCTATAGCGAGCTAATGTTCAATCCCAAAGATGCGGAGCTTGTTTCTTCTTAGTTACTTCCACTGTACTTTTTTTTTTATTCAAAAGGCAGCTTCACTGTCAACAGCCTAGCTAGAGTTTTTTTTTTTTTTTGAGACAAACTGACTTTAGTTTGCATTTAGTATTATTTTGTGCTGTATTATTTGATTACACAGCAGCAATAAATAACACTTTGAAATATAAGGAATTTTAATAATAAATAATAATGTTGTGAAATTAATGAATGTATAATAATCAAGAAACCGTGATTATTCTTCAGAATATTCTTTATTCTTCTTACCAACAAAACTTATAATCATTGCATTCCTCAGAAAGTGTTGCCAGATCGGCAGCTTCCCCGCCCAATTACGCAGTTTGAAATTTGATTGTGCAGGTAAAAATTGGCATTGGCGGGTTGACCAAATTCGGTCACTTTGAAACTTAGATGTTATATGCAACTTATTTAACAAAACATAACTGTGTGCTCCTATTCCATTCAGTTAGTAGTGACCAGTGTATAGCACAAGCCATATAGGCCCACTGATGAGAGGAGGTGAAGAAAAATTGTATCAAAATCTGATTCCCAGACAAATCTGACTCCCCTTCGAATGCACGTGCATCAGGGGGCCCCTGCAGTTAAACTCACAGCGCTTTACCATAACACTTTTATCGATCATTTTTTTTCACAACTGACAGCAAGTTTTTTCACGATTGACAAGCAGCACCTAATTATGTTCAAAAGAATTTAAGACGCTAAACGAGACGAATGTATGCCCCATTTTGAGAGTAAATCATACTCTAATAGGCAATGTAATCTACACAACATTAAGTGCAGTGTGTGGGTGAGAGAGGGCAGTGTTTCGATGTCATCTGGTTATGTTGTGGTTCTGTGACTACTTTATTATGACAGTTAAGGCAACTAGGTTAATTTCGATTTAAATAAATAAAAATTAAATGAGATAACTAATATTTTGGGCATTTTTTTGTGTTTGGGCGGGTTGTGGACAGCTTTTGGGCAGGAAAAAGTCAGCTATAACTGGCAACACTGCCCTCAGAGCATTTTCTTTTGTTTATTTGATTGATTACCCGTTTGATAGCTGCACAAGAAGTCTCTATAAAATGGTTTTGCCATAAAATCCTAATGCAGTATTCATGAATGGCAGGAAAAGCCACCAATTCATTTGCAAAAACACGTCATAGTTTTATATTTGGGAGAGAATTTCCACTCCTTAAGTAGGACAGATGGCAAAGTGTAGTTCTGTCTGTTTGGCTACAGCACTGCTCTGTGTATATCCGCCTCCTTCTTTCTTCATTTGCTTTATTCTCCGAGAGCTCAGTGGCACACTAAAATGAGCTCACGAAGCAGCTCTCGAGACCAGTCCTTTGAAAAATGGCGCAAAACATAGGTATTAACAGCAACACTATTATACTACTAGCTGGCTGACCACTCCATCAAAAGCGAATTGACAATTTATAGAGTTTACCAAGTCACAATTTAACAAAGTGGAGCCAGACTGGGTGCTGTGATTGCGTTAGCGTGGTGTGGCTCTTCTGTGTTGTGTTATTAGACTAACTGTGCTGTTTTGCTCCGCTGCTGGGAATGACATGAGCTGTGGGGATAATGCCGGCCACCCCCGAGGCGGCCCTGTGAAGCGCTTCAGATTATCCACACACTCACTGACATACAAAATGGCATACTTACTGCAGATTATGCACATGCACTCTCAGTGCTTGCTTGCCAACCTATATTGGCATTTTATGTCTCCTCATACTGGAGGTCTAATCAGGCTAACAGACATGATGGTCCATCAAACAGGGCTTTGTAGAGATTGGGGCCACTTGTTTTTGCCGCAGGATACTTTGATCTGAAAATCGCAGTGATTGTTTCTGAACGTAGAGATCTAAATGTCTCTAATGTGTTTGAGAGCACACACGGCGGAGATGCCAAAACAGCACCTTAGACACTTGATGTGATTCATCGCTTTAGTTTCTTTAGAAATAACACATTGGGGTTGTCAAGATTGACAGCTGCTTTTAGATTTAAAACATTGCAAGCACACAAGGAAAATTAAGTGTTTTGATGTGGTGCTGTGAAGCATGGAGCTCGCAATTAAGATTTGTTTATCTTCTTTTTATTATAATAACTAGCACAAGGCTTTGAGAGATGAAAGATGTGCGTAATGATTGATGTCAAACTCTGATTTCACCTGCAGTAAAGGAGTGATCAGAAACCTTAGATGTCTTTTGAGAAATATCTCCAGTTTATTAAGATCTGTTTAGATATATGATACACCAATATGGATTTAACACCCTGACTGGTGATGGCATCCTGTTATATGAAGCAAATGCCATTGAGAAAGCTGAGCAGCAAGCAGGGATGATGCAGATGCTCGGGAAAGCGGGTGGGAAATTAGAAACTAGTATTGCTACGCTCCAGTCAAACGCACACAAATCTTCTTTCACACCTCTGAAGCTGATTACACATGCCTTTCATGTCACACTCGGTGCCTCGCTGTGAAATTACATTTAGGCAACAATGCAAAGTCTTTATAAATGTACTTTGTGAATCATACTTTCCATGACACAGTTTGTGGCTATAAATTACTTGAAAAGTATTAAGCAATTAAATTATGTTATGCTAAATATGATACTGTATATGTGTTTGGGCATTGGGTTAAGGATGTAGGGTGGTTAAATGGCAGTTCAGGTGGAAGTCGGCAGAGGAACAGAGAGGGTGGAAGTTTTGTCACTGTAAGGAAAAGACTGTACTAGTGACAGTACTGAAATCTAGCATGGAAACTTCTGGTCAGATATGTCAGCCAGAGGAGTAAGATCAGGATGGGGTGTTATTTTAGTTCTCTTTCGCTGATTCAATACCAGACATGCTATTGTGTTTTGGATTACCTGTAAAGGTGGTGGTACATTTTTTCAGAAGCAACTACGATGGCAAGTTCAATTGTTTCTATTGACTAACAGAAATTGAAGTTGTAATCATATTGACGAACAATGCTTTTTGGTTGGCTAACAGTGTGTCCACGCCTGGAAGACTTGCCAGTAGGGGATTGCAGTAGTCCAGTCTTTTATTTAAAAGAGATTTAATGAGTAGCTTTTGCCTCATATACTCACAGGAAGAGTCTGATTGTCCTGACATTGTAGAGAACAAACATACACGAATAGTTGGTCATCAGACAATACCCGTAGATTCCTTACTGTGCTGGTTGGTGTTAGTGTTGTGGATTTCAATTGCACAATGACCCCCCACTTTCAAGTCAAGAAACCCAGCTAGCATTTGTGAATTTAATTGACCGACTTGAACACGAACAAAATCTTTTTTGCCCACACACAAAACTTGCACAGACTTCTTTAGGTATGTCTAGTTTTCATCTGCAGAAATTCACAGACTATTGCTGAATCTGTTCCTAAACTTTAGACAAAATACTGGCAGATATTTTGTCTGTTTTATTACAAAAAATAAAATAAAACAAAATCCACTACCTGACAAAAGTCTTGTGGCTTATCCAAGTTTTAGGAACAACAAATAAAAACTTGACTTCTAGTTGATCATTTGGTATCAGAAGTGGCTTATGTGAAAGGCAAAGGCCTCTAGATCAGTGTTTCCCAACCCTGTTCCTGAAGGCACACCAACAGTACACATTTTCAATCTCTCCCAATTCAAATACACCTGAATCAAATCATCAGAAGATTAGAAGAGACTTGAAAACCTGAAATGAATGGTTCAGATAAGGGAGACATCCAAAAGATGTACTGTTGGTGTGCCTTCAGGAACAGGGTTGGGAAACACTGCTCTAGATTACGCTTATTTTACCAAAATAAAATGTGATCATGCCTTGATTTTTAATTATTTAATTAGGAGAGTAAGGTCTGACTTTTATTAGACAAAAGTCTTGTCACTTAACAGAAATAATGTACAGTATAGAATATAAAGTCATGGTGCCATGGAAAAAAAATAAATATTGTGTATGCTCAATATTGTTCATTTCCCCATACTGAATGTAACCCCAAACCATGATTTTTCCTTTACCAAACTTGACTGATTTATGCAGGTTCCAATAGGTCTTCTGCAGTATGTGTGATGATTGGGATGCAGTTCAACAGATGATTCATCAGAACAACATTCTGCTACTTTTCCACATGATCAACTAGAATCAAGTCATGTACAACCAAAGCAGAATTAACCCCTGCATGGCTCTGAGCAAAAAACTGTATTTGTGTTTCATTTCTGAATGAATCACTGTTTTGAATAAATCAGAGATTTTGATTTATTGCTTGAATGATTCAATGACTCAAATGTAAAGATGTGATGATATAACTTGCACACTGTAAAAAGCGATTGGTTGACTTTATTTTAAAAAACTGTTGCTTTTATGTCAAAAAGTTATAAAAGTTACGAAAGTGAATAAATACATGCCATAAAACTGTTAAGCAAATGAAATATGTGCATAATTATTATGATTAGTGTAATATGTCAACTTAACAGTTCAACGTTACAGCTAGTTTACTCATTACTCACTTTATAAGTAAAACAGTTTTCTTTTCGCTTTGTAAGGCAGCAAGTTTATTCACTTTTTAAAAGTTACTAATGGCTTTTTACTGTGTAGAAAGAGTCATTGAAAAAATGCTACTAATTAAAGTCTTTCTGAGTAAAATATAAAATAAAATATAATAGAGCAATATAATTGAAATTAAAATATAATTGAAAAACTGCACAACACATTACATTAAAAAAAGAAAAATAATTCTACAGAATAAACTGCTGGTATATCAAAAATTTTACTTATTGGTTTTATCCTTGTTGAAGAAAGAGAAAGAGACACAGTTTTTCAAACCTTGCAATTACCCCCTTCACTCACTGCAGAGTTCATCTGCAGAATGAGGGCAGCGAGTGCTCACCCCGCGCAATCTACGTGTTCACCCTACACACACAGAGCCCACTAGACCGATTATTACGAAGGTCATATTTGCTTAACCCTGCACTTCAAGAGTTGATGGACAACTGCAGGGAGCGGGAAACTCAAGCTGATTAATCTATTCGCCATTATTCCATACATGTAATATAATCTGCTCCATTTGGGTTGACATCCCCCGATCTGAATAAAAAGAAATTGCCACTCAAGAGCGTGGCACTTTAAGATAACATCATGATAACCTTTGAGAAATAATTAAAATCTTTCCAAGGTGAGGCAGGGAGAATAAATTACGACTGTCTTGTCGTCCATCCATCACTTGAATGTGCCGGGTTTCACGGAGGCCACTGCACATTACAGTGACATTGATGCACACAATTCAATGGGAAAAAAAATGTATATATTTATTTTGTAAATGTAAATGTACCCTAGAATGCATAATGAGGGTTAAATTGGCCCTGTTTGGGGTGTGATAAATGTGTCATTTAATATTTTTTATTTTATATATAGTTTTTTTTAGTAGAATACTACTCAAATCAATTATGAATACTATTATCACTAATAATAATTTATTCTTTATTTACATTTTTAAAATCATCACTCTATTTTTGGGAAAAAATGATCATAAATCAAAAATATACACCAAAATAATGTCATATTTTCTAAAGAACAAACCAACACAGATGTGGAAAGGTCTCTCATTACCTGGCCACCAACTGGCTTATAAACATCTATTACAAAGACCACTCAATCAAGCATTTTCAGCGTGGACCCTGTGTGACCCTATCCATCACCAAAACAGAAGATAATCACTGCGCCTATCTGAAGCGCCTTTAACGAATGTGTTTGGTTGACATTGAATGAAAGATCGACAAAAGGCCTGAAGGAGATCTAATATGGAAATTGAAGACATTGATGTGGCTCAGTGTCGTCTGAGAGTGCAGATGGTTGCTCATGGAAAAGTAGCACGACGGTTTTGGTCAAAAGAGATTTGTGTTCATTTTGGCCGTGTATACAGTACGTGTGTGAAGTGTTATCCTCTGTTAGACTGTTTACTTTCCAGCGTCAATGTCTGTTTAGTTTCCTCCCCAGTGTGTGAAATTGCCAATGTCATGCCAAGCTTCCCAAAAATAGCCAAAAAAACGAAGTAAAGCGTTTTCTCCTCCCAACATACGCATACTCACAGTATGTTATTTCCTACAGGCATTTTTCATAAGATAAACAGTGTCTTTCATTTGTATTCAGTCATAGGCTAGCTTTCATTTGCCATTTGCGAGGACACAGTAATTGGTTTGACATTGAAATTATAATGGGACAAATAGCATCCAGATGAATGAGAAAGTTAATGAAGGCATGTCGCGTTCCTTATACTTTCACTTATAAAATGAATGAAAAGCTTAAACTCTGAGTATGGATCTTGAAACTGTTGTGTCCTTTGTGCCTTAAAGGGCCTGTTAAAGCTGTGGAATTGTGGGATGCTGGAGGGAATAGTTCTAAAGGCACATGGGGATTGAATGTTCTCAGCCAGAAAGAACTGGCTCGGTGCGTCATTATGATTAGACAATGAGTTCATCAAGGCCAGAGCTGCACATATCAGACGAATCTCAAAGGAGTTAAAGAACCAGAAAAGCTCATCTCTTTCCTTTTTTGTCTCTTTACATTTTAATAAAGAACCTTATTAACTTTTGTTAACTCTGGCAGTCTGTATCATTGGGTTCAGAGCTCTCAACATTTTTAAATTGTTTCTTTCTTCTAGCTGTTGTAGTATATTTTATTTGAGTGAGTTAGGGAATCTGAACTTGTTACTTGTATAATTAGAATTTTATTAGGGACCTACAAAAATCTGTGTGATTTATTGCAACTATTATTTGACACAACATGGCCATTAATTAATAAAATTAAATGTAAATAAATGAAATAATCATTTTAATTTAGGATAAAAAAATTGTTTTCATAATAATAATTTTAATAATCT